>NW_027398158.1:0-12556 GCF_003265705.2 Callorhinus ursinus
CATAACACCCTCCAGTTCCATCCACGTCGTTGCAAATGGCAAGATCTCATTCCCTTTGATGGCTGCATAATATTCCATTGCGTATATATACCACCTCTTCTTTAGCCATTCATCTGTCGATGGACATCTTGGTTCTTTCCACAGTTTGGCTATCGTGGACATTGCTGCTATAAACATTGGGGTGCACGTACCCCTTCGAATCCTTACATTTGTATCTTTGGGGTAAATACCCAGTAGTGCAATTGCTGGATCGTATGGTAGCTGTATTTTCAACTGTTTGAGGAACCTCCATACTGTTTTCCAGAGTGGTTGCACCAGCTTGCATTCCCACCAACAGTGGAGGAGGGTTCCCCTTTCTCCGCATCCCCGCCAACATCTGTCATTTCCTGACTTGTTAACTTTAGCCATTTTGACGGCTGTGAGGTGGTATCTCATTGAGGTTTTGATTTGGATTTCCCTGATGCCGAGCGATGTTGAGCACTTTTTCATGTGTCTGTTGGCCATTTGGATGTCTTCTTTGGAAAAATGTCTCTTCATGTCTTCTGTCCATTTCCTGAATGGATTTTCTGTTTTTTGGGTGTTGAGTTTGTTAAGTTCTTTATAGATTTTGGATACTAACCCTTTACCTGTTATGTCATTGGAGAATATTTTCTCCCATTCTGTCGGTTGTCTTTTGGTTTTGTGGACTGTTTCTTTTGCTGTGCAAAAGCTTTTTATCTTGATGAAGTCCCAATAGTTCATTTTTGCCCTTGCTTCCCTTGCCTTTGACGATGTTTCTAGGAAGAAGTTGCTGTGGCTGAGGTGGAAGAGGTTGCTACCTGTGATCTCCTTTAGGATTTTGATGGACTCCTGTCTCACGTTTAGGTCTTTCAACCATTTTGAGTCTATTTTTGTGTGTGGCATAAGGAAATGGTCCAGTTTCATTCTTCTGCATGTGGCTGTCCAATTTTCCCAACACCATTTGTTGAAGAGACTGTCTTTTTTCCCTTGGACATTCTTTCCTGCTTTGTCAAAGATGAGTTGACCATAGAGTTGAGGGTCCATTTTGGGCTCACTATTCTGTTCCATTGATCTATGTGTCTGTTTTTGTACCAGTACCATACTCTCTTGATGATTACAGCTTTGTAATAGAGCTGGAAGTCCGGAATTGTGATGCCACCAGCTCTAATTTTCTTTTTCAATATTCCTCTGGCTATTCGGGGTCTCTTCTGGTTCCATACAAATTTTAGGATTATTTGTTCCATTTCTTTGAAAAAAGTGGATGGTATTTTGATGGGGATTGCACTGAATGTGTAGATTGCTCTAGGTAGCATTGACATCTTCACAATGTTGGTTCTCCCAATCCATGAGCATGGAACGTCTTTCCATTTCTTTGTGTCTTCCTCAATTTCTTTCATGAGTATTTTAGAGTTTTCTGAGTACAGATCCTTTGCCTCTTTGGTTAGATTTATTCCTAGGTATCTTATGGTTCTGGGTGCAATTGTAAATGGGATCGACTCTTTAATTTGTCTCTCTTCTGTCTTGTTGGTGTATAGGAATGTCACTGATTTCTGTGCATTGATTTTATATCCTGCCACTTGACTGAAATCCTGTATGAGTTCTAGCAGTTTTGGGGTGGAGTCTTTTGGGTTTTCCACCTAAAGTATCATGTCATCTGCAACGAGTGAGAGTTTGACTTCCTCTTTGCCAATTTGGATGCCTTTGATTTCTTTTTGTTTTCTGATTGCTGTGGCTAGGACTTCTAATATTATGTTGAATAGCAGTGGTGAGAGTGGACATCCCTACTGCATTCCTGACCTTAGGGGAAAAGTTCTGAGCTTTTCCCCATTGAGAATGATATTCGTTGTAGGTTTTTCATAGATGGCTTTTATGATATTGAGGTATGTACCCTCTATCCCTATAGTCTGAAGTGTTTTGATCAAGAAAGGATGTTGTACTTTGTCAAATGCTTTTTCTGCATCTATTGAGAGGATCATATGATTCTTGTTCTGTCTTTTGTTAATATATTGTATCACGTTGATTGATTTGCGGATGTTGAACCAAACTTGCAGCCCAGGGATAAATCCCACTTGGTAATGGTGAATAATCCTTTTAATGTACTGTTGGATCCTATTGGCTAGTATTTTGGTGAGAATTTTTGCATCCATGTTCATCAAGGATATTGGTCTGTAATTCTCCTTTTTGATGGGGTCTTTGTCTGGTTTGGGGATCAAGGTAATGGAGGCCTCATAAAATGAATTTGGAAGTTTTCCTTCCATTTGTATTTTTTGGAACAGTTTCAGGAGAATAGGTATTAATTCTTCTTTAAATGTCTGATAGAATTCCCCTGGGAAGCCGTCTGGCCCTGGGTTTTTGTTTCTTGGGAGATTTTTGATGACTGCTTCAATTTCCTTAGTGGTTTTAGGTCTCTTCAGGTTTTCTATTTCTTCCTGGTTCAATTTTGGTAGTGGATACATCTCTAGGAATGCACCCTTTTCTTCCAGGTTATCTAATTTCTGGTATAGAGTTGCTCATAATATGTTCTTAAAATTGTTTGTATTTCTTTGGTGTTGCTTGTGATCTCTCCTCTTTCATTCATGATATTGTTGATTTGGGTCCTTTCTCTTTTCTTTTTGATAAGTCTGGCCAGGGGTTTATCAATCTTGTTAATTCTTCCAATAACCAGTTCTTAGGTTCGTTGATCAGTTCTACTGTTCTTTTGGTTTCTACTTCATTGATTTCTGCTGTGATCTTTATTATTTCTCTTCCCCTGTTGGGTTTAGGCTTTATTTGCTGTTCTTTCTCCAGCTCCTTTAAGTGTATGGTAAGGTTGTGTATTTGAGAGCTTTCTTGTTTCTTGAGAAAGGCTTGTCTTGCTATATACTTTCCTCTCAGGACTGTCTTTGCTGTATCCCAAAGATTTTGAACAGTTGTGTTTTCATTTTCATTGGTTTCCATGAATTTTTTTAGTTCTTCCTTAATTTCTTGGTTGACCCGTTCATTCTTTAGTAGGATGCTCTTTAGCCTCCTTGTATTTGAGTTCTTTCCGACTTTCCTCTTGTGATTGAGTTCTAGTTTCAAAGCATTGTGGTCTAAAAATATGCAGGGAATAGTTCCAATCTTTTGGTACCGGTTGAGACCTGATTTGTGATCCAGGATGTGATCAATTCTGGAGAATGTTCCATGGGCACTCGAGAAGATATGTATTCCGTTGCTTTGGGATGGAATGTTCTGAATATGTCCGTGAAGTTCATTTGGTCCAGTGTGTCATTTAAAGTCTTTTTTTCCTTGTTGATCTTTTGCTTAGATGATCTGTCCATTTCAGTCAGGGGGGTGTTAAAGTCCCCCACTATTATTGTATTGTTGTCAATGTGTTTCTTCGCTTTTGTTATTAATTGCCTTATATAATTGGCTGCTCCCATGTTAGGGGCATAGATATTTACCATTGTTAGATCTTCTTGTTGGATAGACCCTTTAAGTAGGATATAGTGTCCTTCCTCATCTCTTATTACAGTCTTTGTTTTAAAATCTAATTTGTCTGATATAAGGATTGCCACCCCAGCTTCCTTTTGGTGTCCATTAGCATGGTAAATCGTTTTCCACCCCCTCACTTTCAATCTGGGGGTGTCTTTGGCTCTAAAATGAGTCTCTTGCAGACAGCATATGGATGGGTCTTGTTTTTTAATCCAATCTGATAGCCTGTGTCTTTTGATTGGGGCATTTAGCCCATTTATATTCAGGGTAACTATTGAAAGGTATGAATTTAGTGCCATTGTATTGCTTGTAAGGTGACTGTTACTCTATATTGTCTGTGGTCCTTTCTGATCTATGCTGCTTTTAGGCTCTCTTTGCTTAGGGGACCCCTTTCAATATTTCTTGTAGAGCTGGTTTCGTGTTTGCAAATTCCTTAAGTTTTTGTTTGTCCTGGAAACTTTTTATCTCTCCTTCTATTTTCAGTGACAGCCTAGCTGGATATAGTATTCTTGGCTGCATATTTTTCTCGTTTAGTTCTCTGAAGATATCATGCCAGTCCTTTCTGGCCTGCCAGGTCTCTGTGGATAGGTGTTGCCAATCTAATATTTCTACCATTGTAGGTTACATATCTCTTCTCCCGAGCTGCTTTCAGGATTTTCTCTTTGTCTCTGAGACTCGTAAGTTTTACTCTCAGATGTTGGAGTGTTGACCTATTTTTATTGATTTTGAGAGGGGTTCTCTGTGCCTCCTGGATTTTGATGTCTGTTTTCTTCCTCACATTAGGGAAGTTCTCTGCTATTATTTGCTCCAATATACCTTCTGCCCCTCTCTCTCTTTCTTCTTCTTCTGGGATCCCAATTATTCTAATGTTGTTTCGTCTTATCGTATCGCTTACCTTTCGAATTCTGCCCTCGTGATCCTCTAGTTGTTTCTCTCTCTTTTTCTCAGCCTCTTTATTTTCCATCATTTGGTCTTCTATATCGCTCATTCTCTCTTCCGCCTCATTTATCCTAGCAGTTAGTACCCCCATTTTTTTTACACCTCATCAATAGCCTTTTTGATTTCGACTTGGTTAGATTTTAGTTCTTTTATTTCTCCAGAAAGGGTTTCTCTAATAACTTCCATGCCTTTTTCAAGCCCAGCTAGTATCTTTAAAGTGATTTCTGAACTCTAGGTCTGACATCGCACTAATGTCCGTATTGAATAGGTCCTTTTCTGACGGTACTACCTCTTGTTCTTTTTGCTGAGGTGATTTTTTTCACCTTGTCATTTTGTCAGAGCAGAATAGATTCATGAGAGAAGAAAATGTTAACAGGTTAACAACGTCCCCAGCAAATATACTCCATACAAATCAGAAAAGACCTGAAACCAGGGTAAAAGAAAGGGAAAGAAAGAAAAAAGAAAGATAGAAAAAAAAAAACCAAAAAGAAAAAGATAAAAACAAAAACAGAACAATACAAAAAAACAGAATATGATCAAATATGGTCAGGCTAGTGCATAGATCAGTGCCACACACTAGATTTTGGGCGTATTTTGGTCTGTTAGAAAAAAGTGCCTCCTAAAATTTTAAAGGAAGAAAGACTTTTATATGTACACAGTTAGGGTTTATACAATGAAGAGATGGAAGATGACTGTAAAGGTGAAAATTTTAAAAGATTTTATAAAAGGAATTTAAGATAAGTTGTTTAAATAAAAAAGAAGAAGATTTTTTTAAAAAAAGAAAAAAAAAGGGGAGAGAATGTTATTGGCAGGAGACCAGAACAAAGCCATACACTAGTAATTTAGGGTATATTTTGATCTGTTAGAAGAAACTGTATCTCAAAATTTTAAAGAGAGAACAACTTATATATATATATGCCAAAAATAAGGGTAACTACTATAAAGGGATAAAATATGACTCTAAAAATGAAAAATAAAAAATGTTTTTTTAAAAAAGGGATTGATAAGATGTTGGTTGAAAAAGGGAAAAAGAAAAATTAAAAAAAAACAGTTAAAAAATTAACTTTGAAAAACTAATGAATCCTGGTACAAAAAAAGCCATGAATTCTATGTGCAGTATTCCCCTAGCGCTGGAGCTCTCCCGTTCTCCTTGATCAGTAAACTTGGTCTTGGCTTGCTGGTTGTTCGTGCTGATCTTCTGGGGGAGAGGCCTGTTGCCGTGGTTTCCAAATGTCTTTGCCAGAGGCGGAATTGCCCCGCCCTTTTTGGTCTGGGCTAAGCAAGCTGCTCGGGTTTGCTCTCAGCAGCTTTTGTTCCCTGCAAGCTCTCAGTAGAGCTTTGGAGATCCAGGGTGAAAATGGCGGCCTCCCAATCTCCACCCAGAGGAGCTGAGACCTCCAGGCCCTGCTCCTCAGTGCGCCCCCAGAGAAAAGCAGTCACTCCCATCTCCCTGGTCTCTGGCTGCACTCCGTGCTCACCCGGCCTGTGACCGAGCGTTTCTATCTCTGGCACCCAACCCCGTGTGGAGTCTCCAAACCTAGCAGATCCCTGCGGTGCGCTCCCGCGCCGCTCCTCCCAAGGGAAGAAGGGGAGTCTCCCCAGCTCTGCCGCTTGTTGGGTCCCTGCTGGAGGAGCAGTGGTCCAACTGGGCCGCGGATCACAGTTTATGGCAACCCCGAGCTGAGAGCCTGCGCCTTGGCTCCGTCTCCGCAGCCGGCTTCCCCGCTGCGATACCTAGGAGCTCTTCCACACTCAGGCACCCCCGGTCTTTCTGTGATCCCGAGGGTCCTGAGACCACACTGTCCCGCGAGGGTTCTGACCCCCGCTTAGCCACTGGAGCGACGTCCCTCAGCGGAGCCAGATTCTTAAAGTTCAGATTTTGTGCTCCGGGGCTCTATCACTTGTCAGAAGTGGCTGACAGAGGCCCCCTCCCCTGCCGTCTATCCTCCCGAATATCGCCTCGGATTCACTTCTCCGCACGTCCTACCTTCCAGAAAGTGGTCACATTTCTGTTCAGAGACTTGTTGCTATTCTTTTCTTCGATCTCCTGTTGAGTTCGTAGGTGTTCAGAATGGTTTGATCCCTATTGAGCTGAATTCCTGAGACCAGATGAAACCCAGATCTCCTACTCCTCCGCCATCCTGCTCTGCCCTTCTCTGGTTTTGAATTCATTGATTTCTGCTCTAATCTTAATTATTTCTCTTCTGATGCATGGTTTGGCATCTTCTATTGCTTTTTCTCTAGTTCTTTATGGTGTAAAGTTCTTGGTGAATTTGGGATTTATGGGTTTTTTTGAGTGAGGTTTGGATGGCTATGTATTTCCCCTTAGGACTGCCTTTACAGTATCCCATAGGTTTTGGACTGATGTGTTTTCGTTTTCATTGGTTTTCATGAATTGTTTAATTTCTTCTTTGATTTCCTGGTTGACCCAAACTTTCTTGAGCAGGATGGTCTTTAACTTCCAAGTGTTTGCATTTCTTCCAAATTTTTTCCTGTGATTGAGTTCCACTTTCAAAGCATTGTGGTCTAAGAATATGCAGGGAATGATTTCAGTCTTTTGGTATCAGTTGAGACCTGATTTGTGACCCAGTATGTGGTCTATTCTGGAGAAATTTCCATGTGCACTCGAGAAGAATGAGTATTCTGTTGTTTTAGGTTGGAATATTCTGTATTTATCTATGAGGTCCGTCTGATCCAGTGTATCATTCAAAGCTCTTGTTTCCTTGTTGATTTTCTGCTTAGATGATCTGTCTATTGCTGAGAGTGGAGTATTGAGGTCTCCTACAATTAACGTATTGCTATCAGTATGACTCTTTATTTTGGTTAACAGTTGGCTTATGTACATGGCTGCTCCCATGTTGGGGGCATAGATATTTACAATTGTTAGATCTTCTTGTTGGATAAACCCTTTAAGAATGATATAGTGTCCTTCTGTGTCTCTAACTACAGTCTTAAGTCTAAAATATAATTTGTCTTATATAAGAATTGCTACCTCAGCTTTCTTTTGAGGTCCATTAGCATGGAAGATGGATCTGCATTCCATCATTTTCAGTCTGGATATATCTTTAGGTTCAAAATGTGTCTCTTGTAGACAGCATATGGATGGGTCCTCTCTTTTTATCTAATCTGCAATTCTGCACTGTTTTATGGGAGCATTTAGGCCATTCACATTGAGAGTGATTATCGAAAAATATGAGTTTATTGTCATCCTGTTGCCTGTGAAGACCTTGTTTCTATAGATTGTCACTCTAAATTTCTGTTTTATATCACTCTTGGGGTCTTTCTTCTTTTATAGAACCCCCCTTAATATTTCTTGTAGGGCCGGCTTAGTGGTCACATATTCTTTTAGTTTCTGCCAGTCTTGGAAGCTCTGCATCTCTGCCTCTCCATTCTAAATGACAGCCTTGCCGTATCAAGTATTCTTGGTGGCATGTTCTTCTCATTTAGTACCCTGAATATGTCTTGCCAGCCCTTTCTGGCTTGCCAGTTCTCTGTAGATAGGTCTGACATTATTCTGATGTTCCTCCCTCTGTACGTAAGGAATCTCTTCCCCCTAATTGCCCTTAAGATGATTTCCTTGGTTCTAAGATTTGCGAGTTTTACTATTACATGCCAGGGTATTGCTTTATTTTCTTTAATCTTGGGAGCAGTCCTCTCTGCCTCTAGGACACGAATGTTTGTTTCATTCCCCAGATTAGGGAAGTCCTCAGCTATGATTTGCTTAAATATATCTTCTAGTCTTCTCTCTCTCTCCACCCCCTCAGTGATCCCAATAATTCTGACATTGGAATGTTTCATGGTGTCACTAATTTCTCTGATTCTGTTTTCATGGGTTTTGAGTTGTTTTTCCCTGGCCTCCTCTTTTTCCTTCTTGTCTATTAATTGGTCTTCTATATCACTAATTTGTTCTTCTGCCTCGTTTACCCTAGCTGTTAGATTATCTAGATTAGATTGAATCTCACTGATAGCATTTTTAAGTCCTCCAGTCCAGCTCTCATTTCTGCCCTTAGAGACTCTATGTTGCCATTGATCAATTTCTCCATTCTAGCTATTGTCTTCACAATTGCTACCCTGAATTCCAACTGCAACATCTTGATTATATCTGTATCCATTTGTATATGTGTGGCAGAAGTCACAGTCTCTGAGTTTTTCCTATTTGGGGGGTTCCTCCTCCTAGTCATTCTGTTGAGGGGAGGTTGAGGGAATGTACCGAGTGCAAATTATTGACCACAACCCAAGCAAGATGCACATGTTTTATAGGGACCTTAGGGTTGCCTGCCTTTTGTTCTCCTAGCCTATCTTCTGGGGGAACGGCCTGCTGCACTGTTACTCAGGCAACCCTGTTTGGGCAAAGTTGCCCTGCCCCCTGTGGGGGTGATGGGCTCAGTGAAAACCGGTTTTGGGGGGCTTTTGTTCTCTGGTGGTTTTCCCTGGTGGCTTTCTGCATCTCTTCCAAGAGTCAGAGAAGAAGAGTTCATTTCCAACCCTCTGCCCAGAGCAGAGAGATGACAATCTGTTCTTCAGTGAGCTCTCCAGGGCACACTATTTCCATTTCTGTCTGTGCTGCTATAAACTGCAGCATCCTGGGTTTTGCACCCTTCAGGAGTGCTCTCAGTCCTTGCCTCCAGGTCTGGGTAGGTCTCTTCCCTTTGTGCTTCTAAAACCACCAGCTGCCCCCTGTTCACATGCCTGGCCTGCCTGCTCTGGGTTTCAGTCCGGGATGCTGCCCTAAAGTCCTTCCTCCATCACTACCAGTCTGTGAGTCTGTGTCCCAGGCTTTTGGGCACCTGCCTTATTTCACCTTCCTGGCGCTGGCGTTTATGGCAGCTCCCTTATCCTCTGATATCTGCCCGTGGAATCACAGCTCCCCATGTCAAACATACATACAAAACCAACTGCCTGTGGTATTCTGTTTATAGATATCCAGATATATCTTCTTACATCTCAGGCTGATTTTGTGGGTGTTCAGAGTGGTCTGGTAGATATCCAGCTCAATTCTGGGGACCAGTTGGAATGGGGTCCCTTCCTCCTCTGCCATCTTTTTCTCTTTTCTGGATTCTTAAGAAATTTTTTTTTTTAGGTGATATGATTTTCTCTTGTATAAGTAAAACAGGCATGCCCAAATGTCATATGCAGCTCATAAGGGGTGTGTATTGGTCTGTGTAAGAATGAATGGGAGTGGAAGTGAGTGTCTCCTGGAAATGAGGACTAGTAAGTGCTCTCAAGACAAGCTCTTGGTGAATTTTCCAGTGTGTAGTTGTAAAGTATAATATTAAGCTAAAAATGATGAAATTAACATCAAGCTTTAAATTTATGCTTTCCATTACAGAAAATAGAGAAATGGATGAGATGTAATTGTATGAGATTGTAGTTATACATGATGTATACAAAACGTAGATAAGCAGTTATTATTTAACCAACCTGGAGTGTATGATGACAATGCTAACTTTGTGGCTGTGAATGTAAGAATAGTTAGTATGTGCCTTACTTGTTTTTTCATTCAGTAAGAATTTAAGGAAAGATTCCTATACCTAAAGCACTATAAAAATCGTGATAGGAAAAAAAAAAGTTACACTAAACGTGCCTGATTGCAGATTTGTAATATATTGGGTTTTCCCAGGTCAACATAATGCAGTCTCTAGAACTAGGACATGCTTTCAAAATAAGGGTGGTTTTAGAGTTTGATTTAGGAAAAACAATGTAATTATTATAAAGAAAATCCTTTAAATAGGGCTTAATAATGTCAATAATTTGTGGTTTTCTTTATTGAGATGCACAGAGTTGTATAAAAGAAAATACTATATACCTTGTTTGTGATGAATGACTTGGTTTTCTCATAATTTATTGGACTTCAGGTTTTGCTTCACAAAAATGTCATTGTGCCAAAACCATAAAACAGTTTCTTTGTAATTATTTGGACTTGTAGTATAGCTATCCAAATAAATTTTTATTAATTCCTGATAAGCTTTTTAATGGCATATTGCTAAGGTACATTGGCTGTTTCCAGCAATTGGTAAGACTATGAGACAATATGGTGGCACAAAATAAGGATTCCTAGCTCAATCTTGGTATAGTTGGAGATATTTTTTTTACTCTTAAGGTCTAGTCTCAAAAGTTTCACAAAATTACGTCTGCCCCATTACATTAGTTAAACTAAATCACAAAGAGAAGCATAGATTCAATAAGTGAAGAAAATGATACTGCTTATTCATAAGAGGCCCTGCAAACTATGGTGGGCTATGTTCTCACTCTTTATCCACAATTCTTATTTTTTTCCACTTGTAAAATATGTTCACTGCCCATCCTCCTATGACATTAAGCTTAGGCTCACTCATGGACATACATTCATCTGGTAGGCCAACTGAGGGGTTGAATTTTATCCTTAGACTATTGATTTTTTTTCATTTCAGGGAAATAATATGATCAGATCTGCACTTAAATAGTAAACAACTATTGTAGTTTAGTGGCTATGGAAAAATATTTTAAAATTCAGGAGTGTTTAGGTGGCAAAATCAGCAGCTCTTTAGTGCTTATTTAGATATGTGCAGTGAAGAGTAGGAGGAGTGGGAAGAAAGCTGACATGGCTCCCAGGATACTGGTTTAGTAAATAGGATAATATTTTCTAAGATGAAAGATAGTGCTTTCTAAGATGCAGAACAAATTACATTTGAGAAGCTTTGGAGCAGCCAACTGAAAGTTAGCTCTGCTAATTATTCTTCAATCATCATTTTATGATATCACTGAGGGAGATTGCATAGATTGAGTAGAAAAAGGGTCCAGGATAATACCCTAAAGGTAGACAACATGAAACAGGTACAAATAAAAAGCCAAGGAGACCAGGAATAGTTGTCAGTAAGTTGGGAGAAACATTTAAAGACAGTAGTGTGAAAAAACAAAGGCGAACATCAGTTCTTCATGTGAAGAAAGAGTAAGAAGAGAACACTATCAAATACATCAGAGAAATCAAGAACTATAAGAAATAAAATGTAAGTGTGACATCTTAGAATATCTGAAACACAGAGCACAATTTTGCCTACAAAAATTATAGTATAGGATAGTGTATTAAAATATAGATCATAAATTTACATTAGCCTGTAATACTCTCTACACATTATTGAAAAGTAGATTAGTTATTGTAACATAAATATCTTCAATTGACCTCATCTGGTGAATTGAAAAAATTGCAAAAGATGAATAATTTTTTCAAGGTAACCTGGATACTAAAAAAGACTGAGAGATAGAAAAACACAAAGTAAGACAAGTGAGAATTCAGTTTAATAAAGGAAATGAGGAAGCCTAAATTGTACAGTTTCTGTTATCAATTCTTTGCCTGACTCAGGTGTTATAATCTCAGACACACACACCCACATGCACATCCAACAAGGTTAAGATCATTGATAGTACGTGGCTAGGGACATGGGTAGAAGCAGAACTGAGGTCACCAAAGTAATTAACCAAGAAATCTCTATACTGTCAAAAAGTGGTAAGTAGTTTTCCAAACTTCCCTTCCTAATGGAGATATGTTGAATATGTTAAAGGATGTGAACTGGGTCATTTTTTTGTTTTTGTTTTTGTTTTCTTTTAAATTTTTTGTTATGTTAATCACCATACATTACATCATTAGTTTTTGATGTAGTATTCCATGATTCATTGTTTGTGCATAACACCCAGTGCTCCATGCAGAACGTGCCCTCTTTAATACCCATCACCAGGCTAACCCATTACCCCACCCCACCCCAGAACCCTCAGTTTGTTTTTCAGAGTCCATTGTTTCTCATGGTTCGTATCCCCCTCCGATTTCCCCCCTTCATTCTTCCCCTTCTGCTATCTTCTTTTTTTTTTTCTTAAAATATATTGCATTATTTGTTTCAGAGGTACAGATCTGTGATTCAACAGTCTTGCACAATTCAAGCACTCACCATAGCACATACCCTCCCCAATGTCTATCATCCAGCCACCCCATCCTTCCCACCCAACCCCCACTCAGCAACCCTAAGTTTGTTTCCTGAGATTAAGAATCCCGCATATCAGTGAGGTCATATGATACATGTCTTTCTCTGATTGACTTATTTCACTCAGCATAACACCCGCCAGTTTCATCCACGTCGTTGCAAATAGCAAGATCTCATTCCTTTTGATGGCTACATAATATTCCATTGTGTGT
>NW_027398158.1:12656-13273 GCF_003265705.2 Callorhinus ursinus
TCACTTAGCATAATACCCTTTATTACCATCTAGGTCGTTGCAAATGGCAAGATTTCATGTTTTTTTTTTGATGGCTGCATAACATTACATTGTATATATATATACCACATCTTCTTTATCCACTCATCTGTCGATGGACAACTTGGCTCTTTCCATAGTTTGGCTATTGTGGACATTTCTGCTATAAACATCGGGGTGCACTTACCCCTTCGGATCCCTACATTTGTAACTCTATGGTAAATACCCAGTGGTGCAATTGCTGGGTCGTATGGTAGCTCTATTTTCAACTTTTTGAGGAACCTCCATACGGTTTTCCGGAGTGGCTGCACCAGCTTGCATTCCCACCAACACTGTAGGAGGGTTCCCCTTTCTCCGCATCCCCGCCAACATCTGTCATTTCCTGACTTGTTAACTTTAGCCATTTTGACGGCTGTGAGGTGGTATCTCATTGAGGTTTTGATTTGGATTTCCCTGATGCCGAGCGATGTTGAGCACTTTTTCATGTGTCTGTTGGCCATTTGGATGTCTTCTTTGGAAAAATGTCTCTTCATGTCTTCTGTCCATTTCCTGAATGGATTTTTTGTTCTTTGGGTGTTGAGTTTGATAAGTTCTTTATA
>NW_027398159.1:0-13239 GCF_003265705.2 Callorhinus ursinus
GAGATCAGGGTTAAGGGAAGTTTCATAATCAGTATGTGGCTGGATCAGGATCGTGAGGATCAGGAACATGATCAAGTCCAGCAGAGGTTCAGTTAGATTACTGTTAGTGGAAGGGTCAAGGTCAGGGTTAGGGTGAGAATCAATAAAAGGGTGAGGGTCAAATTCACATGAAGTCCTGGGTCAGGGTCAGTGTCAGAGTGAAGGTCAGAAGGATCAGGGTCAGGTTAAGGTTGAGTTTTGTCAGCAAGGTGTGAGGGTGTCTCGGGGCCTGAATGACAATCAGTCCCATCAATCCAGGGTTGTTGAGTGTTAGAATCAGGGCCAAAACCAGGGTGAAGAGTAGGCTCTGATCTGTGTGAGGGACAGTCTGGGTGATGGTTGGGTTTTGGAGTCAGGGTCAGAGTCCAGTTTATCAATAAGGGAAGATCAGGGCAAGGGTCAAATTTAGATGACTCTGAGTTTTTTGGTCAAGGTCATGATAAGAGTCTGGGTGAGGATTATGGTCATAGTCAAAGCAAGCCTCAGGGTTAGAGTTAGGATAAGGTCACAGTCAGGGTCATGAAAAAGGTCAGATAGCATTTGGATATTTTCAGAGTGAAGTTCTGACTGAAAATCAGGGTTATGTGAGGGATGTAGTCAACGTCAGTGTCAGAGTCTGACATGATCAGGGGAGGTTCTGGGTGAGACCCTTAAGTAAGAGTGAGGTTGAGTGAAGTTCAAGTTGTCAGTAGGATTAGGGAGAACATCAGTTTTAGAGTGAGGGTAAAGCTTAGGGTAGAATCAGAGTCAGGGTAATAAGTCAAGGTCAAGGTTGGAATGACGGTGTGTGAGGTTGAGGTTCAGGGTTAAGTGAAACAGGGTCATGGTCAAGGTGAGGGTCAAGGTCAGTGTCACAGTGAAGTTGGTCAGCAATCCCTTCCCCACCACCCAGCACCATGTGCAGCTTTTGCAGATGCCACCTCCTGAAACGCTCTCCTGCACTGAGCTCACCTTCTTGGGAGTCCTCAGTGCTGCCTAACCCTCCCTGCAGACCTCCACAGGGATACAGGTGTCACGAAGGCAGGGATCTTGGAACAGAATGTTTTGTCCATTGATGGATTCCAAGCACTCAGAAGAATCTGTGGCCTACAGGAGGTGCTCAATTGAAAGCTTATTTAATAAGCAACGGGTACCCATTAAGTTATTTCTGGAGGGAAAAAGTACTTCTCGAAATAAAAAACTGTTCACAGTAGTTCTCTCTATGGAAGAATTACAAGAAACTTTCATGTTTGACTTGACACATGTCCATACTGTTTAAAATTTTTAGAAATTAATGTTGATTATTTTATAATGACCAAAAATGGATTCTTCCACTTTGAGAAAAAACAAAGAACTCCAGGTAAAGTTCCTGGTAAAGTGACAAGAGACTCATTGCACTGTAGCTATTACCCAAGCCTCAAACAACTGGCAGCCTGTTGGGGAGCCTTGGAACATCTTCGAAGGAACCCTATTCTAGTTCTCTTCTCTAAGGAAGAAAGACAAACCAAGAGGGAAGACAACACAGAATGTCTATTTATTCAACAGCACCTTTGAAAAGGAATCCTCGAGACAGTGAGGGGATGTATTTCCCCATTTCTACTTCACTCCTTTCCCATATGCTTCTGTCCTTCACAGGCTAGAGCCTGATGCAGAAAAGGTGACTGCCTTAGATGTACTTACATACGACCTTGGAGGGCACAGTCTGTAGGTGCAGACAGACGGGACATTTGTAAAAGTGGGACAGCAGAGTCTCACTGTAGCCCACCAGGAAGTAGAAGTTGTGTGCGGGCAGCTGCCTCAAGACCAGGACACAGATCTCCAACTGGTTAGCCCAGCGCTTTAGGATCATCTGGTAGACCAGACACCCTGGGAATGCCCAGCATGAACTTTCGGAGGAAAACATCCTCCATTGTTCACTCTGCAGCATGATTCTCCCCATCCAGGTTACCTGAAAGGAGAAGGGCACCTCAAAGACCAGCAGAAACTCCAGAGGTAATACCCAAGAGCACTGGGCACTCAATTCCACCCCACCCTGGCTTCTTCTCTCTTCTTCTACAAGTGGAATAAAAATAATAACACTTTAAAGTTCAAAGTACATTATTTCATAACATTCACAAATAAATCCTGTGAAGTAAGTATTATCAGTTATCCTGGTTTTGCAAAAGGGAAGACTGAGTCCTGAGTAGGTCACAAAACTTATGATGATGATCTTCTCCTGTCTAGACCTTTCCCACTCTTTCTGGATGTTTATAGAAGCACTGGCCATCCCTTGGCCCAGAGAGATAAGGCCAGCAGGTACTTCTGAGACTGGGGACATGAGCTCTCTCAACATCCAGGAACATGGCTATAAAGACCCAGATTTGGGGGACACCTGTGCAATAGCATGGGACTCAGCCTGCCACCCAGACAGAAACCATGCCATTTGGATCTCCAGAAAGTATTCAGAGCAGGAGAAATCTGCATGCCTATCCAAGTGAAACCCCACATTTAGTGGCCCCCTGGCGGCAAACCCTGAGCCTAACACTCATCCTGACCCACACCTTCAACTCAGACCCCCGGGAAGCTCGCACAGCATGGGCAGATCCCTGCTGAAATGATCCTAAGCCTTAACTCTAACCCTAGGTTAACTTCTGAGTGGTCTGTACACAGAAGCCTGGCTCCAAAGCCACCGAGATGGGGACACCTGAGCAAGACCAGAAGACGCAGCCTGTCACCCAGAAGGAAAACAAGCCATTTGGAACTCCAGAAAGCATTCAGAGCATGAGTACACTGCATGCCCATCCAAGCGAACCCCCACTTTGATCGGCCCCTTGGCCGCTATCCATGAGCATGACATTTACCCTGATGAACGTCCTTAAGTCAAACTACACGTACTGCACCACAGCGCCGGCAGTTCAGCTTGCCATGCTGCCAGGCTATAACCGTCACCCTAGGGAGGTTTCTGAGGGGTCTGTCCCCAGAGGTCTGGCTCCAAAGCCCCAAGGACTGGGGACTCCTAGCAATACAAGAGGACTCAACCTGCCAACTAGAAGGACCTGCCAACTCAACACGCCATTTAATCTCTGGAAAGCATTAAGAACAGGGGTACTCTGAATGCCCATCCCAGCAAATCCCTACATTCAGCGCTCCCCTGGACACAAACCATGAGCCTGAAACTCACCCTGACCCACACCCTCAACTCAGAAGCAGTGGAAGCTCACCGCAGCGCCTGCAGATTGGGCCTGACATTCCTCTAGTCCCTAACCCTAAACCTAGGGTGGCTTTTCAGGGGTTTGTCCCTAGAGGCCCCGATCCAAACTCCATGGATTGGGGACTACTGAGCAATACCATAGGATTCATCCTGCCACCCAGATGGATTCCGTGAAAATGGACCTCTGGGAAGCATTCATAACAAGAGGTATTCTGAATACCAAACCAAGCAAATCCTACTTTCATTGGCCTGCAGGCCTCAAACCCTGAGTCTAACATTCACCCTGACCCATGCCCTTAACACAGAACCCTGGGAAGCTCGCCACTGCAACGGCAGATCAGCATGCCATGCCCCTAGGTCTTACCCTAAACCCTAGCATGGCTTCTAAGGGGCCTGTCCTCAGAGGCCCGGTTCCAAAGACCCAGGGATTGGGGACAGCTGAGCAATAGCAGAGGACTCAGCCTGCCACCCAGAAGGAAACTGAGCCATTTTGAACTCTAGAAACCATACAATGCAGGAGAAATCTGCGTGCCCATTCCAGCGAACCCCCACTTTCTGCAGGTTCCCTGGCTGCAAACCATGAGCCTAACACTCATTTGACCCACACTCTCAAATCAAACCCCTAGGAAGCTCAACGCAGTGCCAGCAGATTGAGCCTCCCATTCCTCTTGGGCCTAACCCTAACCATAAGGTGGATTCTGAGGTGTATGGCCTCAGAGGCTGGGCTCCAAATCCCCAGGGTTTGGGAATACCTGAGCAACACCAGAGGATTCAACCTGCCACGCAGTAGGAAACCACACCCTTTGGAACTGTGGAAAGTTCTCAGAGCAGGAGATCTCTGCATGTTCATTCCAGCAAACTGCCAATTTCAGTGGCTCCCTGGAGGCAAACCCTGACCCTGACACTTACCTTGAACCATGCCCTCAACTCAGACCCGGTGGTAGTGATAAGGAAATCTGTGATGTAAGATGGCGGACTGAGCCAGGCAGAGTCCCAGTCCTTGCCCCGGGGCTCTTTCACGTTCTTTTCCCTGCCCCGCTTTGTGCATGCGCCAAAAGTGCCAAGTATGCAGAAGTAGAAGTGTATTAATTGCCCCCTTTGTGCTCAGGGCTCAGATCATTGGAGATCACTCTATTCCGAGACTGCTGGCATTAAATAAACCTCCTATCCTCCAAGATCTGGGGTGCCGCTAGGTTCTTCCATTGGGCGATCCAGTCCAGGTTCCATAACATTTGGTTCCTTGACCAGGAAACCCAACCACACTGGCCCACTGTTGCCACCGTTTTGGGGCAATGGCGAGGTGGTGACAGAATGAGGGATTGTAACGGAGAAGGCATGCCCTAATATTCGGGAGTCTCCTGCCCCAGTCGCCTTGGGCTGACCCCACTCTGGTGTTTCCACTGGACTCAAGGAGACTTGGCAGGCGAGGACCTGGTCCCGATGTCAGATTCTGGTAAGGCCATGGGTCCCAGGATCCAGACAGGCCCACCCTTATTGGGGTGGAAGGGGAGCCTGATCATCTCCCAGAGACCTCTTGGAGGTCTCACAGGTAGGGATTCTCAGGGAGGAAATGTAATAACTTCTAGAGTGTGAATGGGGGAGTGAATATGCAGTCCGACCTGGCTTGCTCAAGTGGACTGATTCTGTGACTCCATGGGCGGGCACCTTTCAGGTCCCCAGAAGTCTACGGAGTCTGAGTGGGCCCATCTGCAATTCCGTGGTGAATGGCATACAGTCTATGGCGGCATCAGAATAGTTTATGATCGTAAGTCACAACACTGAGACCGCTATGGCTAAGCCTCACCCAAGCTCCTTTGGGACACGGTCAGACAGGCTTCTGATTGGTCTCCTCATCTCAGTTGGCACCCCCCCCCTTTGTCTGTCTCTGCACCACCGCACACTGGGCAACACCATGGGGTCAGGGCAGAGTAAACCTATGGTTCTAGAGACCATGATCCAAAATTTCAAGAAGTGGTTTTTAGGAGACTATGGAGTCAGGATGAACCCCGGCAAGTTAAGAACCCTATGTGGATTGGAATGGCCCACCTTAGATGTCGGGTGGCCTTCAGAAGGGACATTGCATGTCCCAATGATTCTTTGAGTATGGCGAGTCATAACAGGAGAACTAGGACACCCTGACCAGTTTCTGTACATTGACTCCTGGCTAAGAACTGCTCAGACCCTTCCCCCCTGGATGCGATTTGGTTGCAATAGGGAGGGACAGGCCAGGGTCTTAATCGTCTCATCCAAGTGACCTAAAGAAAATCAGCAAAAGCCCCAATCACCACAAATCCTGTTCGGAGATCCCAAGGATGAACCGACCCTGCCCCCACCATACGTACCCCCAAGACTGCCTACACATGGCCCTTCAGCTCCAGACACACCGCTGCCATTGGTTTCACCAGCGCCCCCAGGCCCAGAGGATCCATGGCGCCCCCAGGCCCAAAAGATCCACTTTCTCCAGGACCAGCAGCCAGGCTATGCTCCAGACCAGGGGCAAGCACCCTCCAAATGCCGGTACAAGAGACGCAGGAACCCGAGAGGCGCGATGAAGAATGGACGGTCCAACCCAGCCATTCCATGATGTTATTATCAGCCCTTCTCCACAACCAACCTCCTCAACTGTAAACATAACACCCCATCCGACTCTGAGAATCCACAGGCCATGGTAGACCTCATAGAATCCCTCTTCCATACTCATCGGCCAACCTGGGAAGACTGCCAACAGTTACTCCGCACCCTGTTTAATACAGGGGAAAGGAAGAGAATAATGATAGGTGCACAGCAGGACCTGGAAGAGCATGCACCAGTGGGAGTCATCGACCCTGGTGCCTGGGCTAACACATCCACACCCGAAGAGCACCCAGCATGGGACTTCACCACAACCGAGGAAGAGGCCCACATCCGCAAGTATCAGGATGCCCTCTTCCGGGGAATCCATGGAGGAGCTAAGAAAACCATGAACATGACTAAGGTATCCTCGGACTCAACCAGGGGAGTCCCCTGGGGACTACTACAAAAGACTATGTGAAGCCTACATGATATACACTCCATTTGACCCCGAGGCACAGGAAAGCCATCAGATGGTAAACACCACGTTCGTGGCTAAGGCTTCTTCAGACATCAGAAAGAAACTTCAGAAACTAGAGGGTTTTGCCTGGATGAACATCACCCAGCAAATCGAGATTGCCAGTAAGGTCTACATGAACAGGGAGGTTGCAGATGAATGGGAAGCCGACAAAAAGATGAAAAAGAAAGTCAGCTTCCATGCTGCCACCCTGAATGAAAAGGACAATACAAAGATGGGGAGACCCCAAACACTGAAATGGGGGAAGCCAAGAACCCCCTTGGCAAGGGATCAATATGCCTACTGTAAGAGAAAGGGCATTGGAAAAACAAATGTCCCAAACAGGGAAAGGCTCAGAAGCCCAGCCGCTACAAGGAAGAACCCCATGGGGAGGACCTCATAGGCCTTGCGGGAATGGACTCAGACTGAGGGGGACCAGGCTCTTTCTTCCTTGGCCCCCATGAACCCACGGTCAAAATGAAGATGGGGGGCCAACCAGTGACTTTTATAGTTGATACTGGAGCCAAGCACTCTGTTGTAACCTTCCCAGTGGCAGCTTTCAGCAAAAGGACTGCAACCATCCTTGGAGCCATGGGGATACGGGTGGTACAACAGCCCTTTCCCAGGCTCGCCAGTGCAAACTCGGGGGCCACAAGGTCCAACACACATTCCTTTATCTGCCTGATTGCCCCATTTCTCCTGGGCCAAGACATACTCTCCAAGCTTAGGGCTCAGATAACCTTTGAGCCCACTGGACACACTAGCCTCTGACTGAACCCAAGGCAAGAGGAGATGGCGTCTCTAATACTAGCAATTACCACCCCAAGGGAAGAAGAATGGAGGCTATTCTGTGCCCAGGACCAACCTAGCAGCCTGCCAGAGTTCAGACTTGTCTTCCCTTCAGTATGGGCTGAAAACAACCCACCTGGACTAGCCCAGAATTGGGCCCCTATCATTGTTGAACTGATCCCAGGAATCCAATCTCAGAGGCAAAGGTAACACCTCCTTCCACAAGAAGTTAAGATCAATGTCCAGGAACATCTGACCAAAGTCAAAGAAGCAGGTGTTTTAGTCGAGTGCCAAACAGCCTGGAATACCCCACTCCTGCCAGTCAAGAAGCCAGAAGGGGATACTGACCAGTTCAAGACATAAGGCCATCAACAAGGTGACCATCTCTCTGCACCTAGTGGTCCCGAATCCATACACCGTCCTCGGGCAAATCCCAGGTTTGGGCAGATTGTTCACTTGCCCAGATTTGAAGGATGCCTTCTTCTGCCTCTGCTTAGCTCCCTAGAGCCAGCCACTATTTGCTTTGAAAGGTCTGAACCTGATACAGGGTGCCAGATGCAACTGACTTGGACGCGCCTCCTGCTGTGATTTAAAAAACTCACCAACCCTCTTTGGGGAAGCACTGGCCATAGACCTTGCCAGCTTCCCAACAGGGGCCACATGATGCACCCTCCTCCAGTATGTGTATGAGTTCCTCCTTGCCAGTTACACAAGAAAACTGCACAAATGGCACAAAGGCCCTCCTACAGCTCCTGTCAGACATGGGGTACCGAGCCTCATGGAAGAAGGCACAAATCTGCCAAAAACAGGCCTGGCACCTTGGTTTCCTCCTCACCCAAGGGAAAAGAGAACTAGGGCCGGAGAGGAAAAGGGTCATCATCTGCCTGCCACAGCCCCAGACAAAAAGGGGCCTTCGAGAATTCATGGGGGCTGCAGGATTCTGCCACAGCTGGATCCCTGGATTCTCGGCAATGGCAAGACCACTGTATGATGTCTTAGGGGGACCAGATCGAGAACACCCTACCTGGACTGAGGAAGCAGAAGCCGATTTCACAGAGATAAAGACCACCCTGTGGTAGGCTCCAGCCCTGGGCCCACCAGATGTAGAAAAACCCTTCAATCTCTTTATGCATGAAAAGGAAAAAATAGCGCTTGGGGTACTCACCCAGAATGTTGGACCCTGGCAATGGCCAGTTGCTTACCTGTCAAAGAAGGTGGACCCCATGGCAAGGGGTGGCCGCCATGCCCCAGGGTGCTGGCAGCCACAGTCCTACTCATCAAGGAGGAGAACAGACTTACCCTGGGGCAAGAACTTAACATCAAGGTCCCTCATGCAGTTGTGTCCCTCATGAACGCACAGGGACACCTCTGCCTTTCCAACTGTCAGCTAGCACAATACCAAGGGCTCCTCAGAGACGACCCATGGGTCACCCTCAAAACAGTAAGGACATTAAATCAAGCAATGCTTCTCCCTACAAAAGAGGGGAAACCAGACCATGACTGCTCCGAGGTGATTGATCAAGTCTACGTGAGCCATCCAGATCTTTGGGATCAAGCCATAAAGAATCCAGAGCTCACGCTGTTAAGTGACGGCAGCAGTTACCTAAAAGATGGTGCCCGGTAAGTGGGTTATGTAGTAACCACAACCACTGAAGTCCTAGAAGCTAAGGCATTACCAGCTGGATGGCCAGCTCAACGGGCTGAATTATATGCCTTAGTCCGAGCCCTCACCCTCGGTGAAGGCAAACAAGTCAACATCTATACTGACTCTTGGTACACCTTTGCTACTGTATATATACATGGAGCCATCTACAAGGAAAGGGGCCTCCTAAGCACAGCAGGAAAAGTTATCAAGAACAAAGAGGAGATACTGAGACTCCTCGAAGCCATCTAGCTTCCAAAGGAAGTAGCAATCCTGCACTGTAAGGGACACCAGAAAGGAGACAGCCCCATAGCACAGGGAAATTGTCTGGCAGATGAGGCAGCCAAGACCACAGCCAATGAGGACATGGACAGAGCCGCTTCCCTCACCATGGTCCTAACACCCCCGGAAGAAGTCCCTCCATACAGTTACACTAAAAAGGAAAAGGAATGGGCCATGGCTGAGGGTGCCACCCTGACTGAAAAGGGATGGTGGATGATGCCAGATGGGCACATCTTTGTTCCAACAGCAACTGGAGGGCATCTAGTCAAGGAATACCACCAACTCACTCATCTGAGAAAAACTGCATTATAGGCCCTTCTCAAGAAGCACTACTACATCAGTCAGCTGCCAGCACTATGCTGAGCAACGAGTGAATGATGCATAACGTGGTAAAAATAATGCTCGGTCTCCACCACGGCTCCCATCAGATGTCCAGAGGATGGGAGCAACGCCCTTCGAAGAACTAGAGGTAGACGTCACAGATGTGCCACCAAGCAGGGGGTTCAGATATCTCCTAGTAATAGTATGCACATACTCTGGGTGGGTCAAAGCCTTCCCAACTAGGACAGAGCAAAGCTGGGAAGTAGCTAAAGTCCTCTTGTGGGAGATCGTGCCCCAGCTCGGCCTTCCATTAACAAACCATAGTGACAATGTACCCGCATTTGTGACAGACATTGCACAGGTCTTGACCAAATCTCTCAATATCACCTGGAGACTCCATATCACTTACCGGCCCCCAAGGTCAGGGAAAGTAGAGCAAATGAATCGCACCCTCAAGGGATCCTTAGCAAAGTTTTGTCAGGAGACTAACCCCCCACGGCCGGATCTGCTACCCGTGGTTCTCCTGCATGCTCGCTGCACAGCTGGGACATCAGGTTTCTCCCCATTTGAATTAACATATGGATGGCCTCCCCTGTACTTGGGAAGCCTTCAGGAAACTTGCATTGGGTTCGAGATAAAGGGATACAGGAGCAGCTTCAGGCCCTGGGGGCCACCCTACAGAAATTACAAAAGTACACCATTGAAAGGGCCCCAATCTCCTTAGGATCTCAGGTACACTCCTTCCAGACAGAGGACTCAGTTTCGGTCAAAGATTGGAAGAAAGACTCCCTCAAAACACAGTGGACACGGCCCCACACTGTTGTTTTAAACGACCCTACTACCCTCAAGGTCTCGGGTGTCACCCCGTGGGTCCACCACTACAGAATGAAGAAAGCTCATCAATTGGAAGAGGAGCCGCGCCAGTGGAGAGTCCCGACAGACTTCACGAACCCACTACGGCTCCACCTTCAACGAGACCGCACCGATTGATGGACACCTTTTCACCGTGGTCCATGCCTCTCATCGGCATGATTTCCCTCATCTTGGGAGTCGGACTCTACACTGTTGTCCCTCCTGACTGGACTTTCCCCCAGATGCTTGCTACTGTCATTGCTTATTGGTTGTCCCTAGGGTGTGTTACTGCACTTGCTTGTCCACGGGTTTCATCTGCTAATGGGTTAGCCATGATGGCTCTCTCTACCTAAGGTCACAGATCCCAATTTTACTGGCCCTCTGCTGTCTACTCCTGAGCGCATTTCACCATGTTTTTCCTGGCCCTAGTCAGTCCCGGTCTTCTGCTACCTGGTGTGCTGTTCCTCCGCACTGCCTCTAGCTTGCCCAGCCAGGCAAGGGGGACAAATTCTCATATCACCATTACTGGCAAATGGACTTTCCAGCTTATCCCCCTCAATTCCGCACCAGCACCCCCACTGACTTCTTCCACTTGGGATGGGCACACACCAAAAGTTAACTTGTATTTTAATGGATGCCAGCTTCTTGACACCTCCTGGGAACATCACAGACGGTGTTCCTACCATGGCCCTCACTCAGGTTACCAGCTGGTAGATATCTACATCTGTGGGGCTCCTATGCCTCAACAGCCAAACACCTGCCCTCAGTTCTGCTCGGAAGCCTGGGGATGTCCATCGTTGGTGGCGACTTGGCTGGGAATGGAACGATGGTCCACCAGGTGGTGGCACCTCAAACAGTGCAATGACATCCAGATTTCCTTGTCACGCAATGCCACCCCATCCTCTTACTCTAACAATAACTGTATACCGCTCCCCCTCTCAGTCTTAGAACCCAATGCCACATCATGGGCTACAGGAATCATTTTCCTATTGGGCCAATATCACCCTATGGGGATGGACCCCATGGCCAAAGTTATGATTAAGTCAATGTTCACGCCAAGTCTTACAGTCAACCCCCAGAGTGAGAAAATAACTCACCCTGGCGCATCCCTGGGTCCCTCATCCCCACACAGCAAGCAACTATAGTGCAACTGTTAGATATGATTAACACCTCCCACCAAGCGCTTAACCACTCAAATCCGCCCCTACCGTCTGACTGCTGGATCTGTATAAAGCCTGGTCCCGTCCAATACCTAGGTGTCATCCTCAACCAATCTACTGTGTCACCTCCCACCTCAGTACCGGGGACCTCAGATTATCCCTTTCTGGCTCTGGTACTGCTGTATGGCAACACTTCTTCTCCCATCATGGGCCACAGTCGGGTCTGTGTGCCTAACAACCCTTTTCTGGCTTGTGATCAAGGTGTATATATCTGCACCACCCAGCACAATCAGTCATGCACACTTGCCAGTCTCTTACCCGATTTTCAGTCCTCCCTGGGGGCGATGCCCCACTCATATGGAGACCCCATAGCCACCCTTGATGCTCCCCCCTGGCCGTCCCTCTTATTGTGAGCCTGCTGGCTGCATCATGTGTTGCCTTCGGTGCCACTGGCTTCGGGATGTCTCAGGTTCAGTACCAGGAGTTAACTCAACAACCCGCCGTGGAGTTTTCTGCCCTTGCTCAGTCGGCCCTGGCCCTGCGGCACCAACTCGATTCACTTGCCTCAGTGGTCCTCCAAAACAGGTGTGGGCTCAACCTACACAGTGTCATGGGGGGGGGGGGGGCTCTGCCTCTCCTTACAGGAGGAAAGTTGTTTCTATGCTAATGATTTGGGGGTGGTCCAAGAAACTCTGATCCAATTACAGGAATGAGCACATCGCTGGAGGGAATTACTCCAGCAGACAACTTGGTGGGATACCCTCCCACAATGGTTCCCTTGGTTCGCCCCCTTCATTGGCCCCCTGCTATTGCTTCTCCTCATAGTAGCATTTGGTCCTTGTATTCTTAATGCCCTTACTACGTTTATCACTACTCAAATTGCTAAAATCAGACTCCAGTTATTCCTTACTCACTATCGCCGCTTAAAAGATGATGATGATGCCCTCTAAACTAGGTGTTTTAGGGAGCATCAAGGATGGAATGATAAGGAAAATCTGTGTCCTAAGATGGCCGACTGAGCCAGTGAGACAGTCCCAGTCCTTGCCCCACAGCTCCTCCGGGTTCTTCTCCCTGCCCCGCCTCACACGCCAAAAGTTCCAAGTATGCAGAAGTCGAAGTGTATAAATTGCCCCCTTTGTTTGTGCTTGGGGCTCAGACCATAGGAGATCACTCTCCTCTAAGCCCACCAGCATTAAATAAACCTACTATCCTCCAAGATCTCCAGGTACTACCAGGTTCTTCCATCAGGCGATCCAGTCCAGGTTCTGTAACAGAACGGCGCCATAAGCTGGCGGATCGGTCCTGCCATGCCCCTATGCCCTAAACCTGACCCTATGTGGGGTTCTGAGGTGTCTGTCCCAAGAGGCCTGTCCCAAAGCTCCAGGGACTAGAGACACATGAGCAAAAACAGAGGACTCAGCCTGCAACTAGAAGGAAAACTTGCCATTTGGAACTCCGGAAAGCATTCCAAGCAGGAGAAGTCTGCATGCCCATCTCAGTGAAAACCCACATTTAACCACCCCTGTATCCAAACCCTGAGCCTGAACACACCCTGACCCACACCCTCAACTCAACCCCCAGGAAGCTCATCACAGTGCCAGCAAATTGGGCCTGCCGTGCTCCAGGGCCCTAAAACTAACCCTAGGATGGACTCTGAAGGGTCTGCCCCCAGAGTCCTGGCTCCAAAGCCCCAGGGATTGAGGACATCAGAGCAGTACCAGAGTATTAGCCTTACACCCAGAAGGAAACTGCACCTTTTGGAATTCTGGAAAGGTTTCAGAGCAGGAGAAATCTGCATGCATTTCCCAGTGAACCCCCACTTTCAGTGGCTTCCTGGCCACAAACAACAAGCCTGACACTCACCTGGACCCATGCCCTCAACTACGACACCTAGGAAGCTTGCCACAGTGCCAATGGA
>NW_027398160.1:0-6338 GCF_003265705.2 Callorhinus ursinus
TAAAATTTGTATGGAACCAGAAGAGACCCCGAATAGCCAGAGGAATATTGAAAAAGAAAAGCAAAGCTGGCGGCATCACAATTGCGGACTTCTGGCTCTATTACAAAGCTGTCATCATCAAGACAGTATGGTACTGGCACAAAAACAGACACATAGATCAATGGAACAGAATCGAGAGCCCAGAAATGGACCCTCAACTCTATGGTCAACTTAACTTTGACAAAGCAGGAAAGAATGTCCAACGGAAAAAAGACAGTCTCTTCAACAAATGGTGTTGGGAAAATTGGACAGCCACATGCAGAAGAATGAAACTGGACCATTTCCTGACACCACACACAAAAATAGACTCCAAATGGTTGAAAGACCTAAACGTGAGACAGGAGTCCATCCAAATCCTAAAGGAGAACACAGGTAGAAACCTCTTCGACCTCAGCCGCAGCAACTTCTTCCTAGAAACATCACCAAAGGCACGGGAAGCCAGGCCAAAAATGAACTATTGGGATTTCATCAAGATAAAAAGCTTTTGCACAGCAAAAGAAACATTCCAATAAACCAAAAGACAACCGACAGAATGGGAGAAAATATTTGCAAATGACAGATCAGATAAAGGGCTAGTATCCAAAATCTATAAAGAACTTATCAAACTCAACACCCAAAGAATAAATAATCCAATCAAGAAATGGGCAGAAGACATGAACAGACATTTTTCCAAAGAAGACATCCAAATGGCAAAAAGACACATGAAAAAGTGCTCAACATCGCTCGGCATCAGGGAAATCCAAATCAATACCTCGATGAGATACCACCTCACACCAGTCAGAATGGCTAAAATTAACAAGTCAGGGAACGACAGATGTTGGCGGGGATGTGGAGAAAGGGGAACCCTCCTACACTGTTGGTGGGAATGCAAGCTGGTGCAACCCCTCTGGAAAGCAGTATGGAGGTTCCTCAAACAGTTGAAATTAGAGCTACCATTCGATCCAGCAATTGCAGTACTGGGTATTTACCCCAAAGATACAAATGTAGGGACCCGAAGGGGTACGTGCACCCCAATGTTTATAGCAGCAATGTCCACAAGAGCCAAACTGTGGAAAGAGTCAAGATGTCCATCGACAGATGAATGGCTAAAGAAGAGGTGGTATATATTCACAATGGAATATTATGCAGCCATCAAAAGAAATGAGATCTTGCCATTTGCAAAGATGTGGATGGAACTGGAGGGTGTTATGCTGAGTGAAATAAGTCAATCAGAGAAAGACATGTATCATATGACCTCACTGATAAGAGGAATTCTTAATCTCAGGAACAAACTGAGGGTTGCTGGAGTGGTCGAGGTTGGGAGGGATGGGGTGGCTGGGTGATAGACATTGGGGAAGATATGTGCTACGGTGAGCGCTGTGAATTGTGTAAGACTGTTGAATCACAGATCTGTACTTCTGAAACAAATAACGCAACATATTTTGAGAAAAAAAAAGAAATAGAAGAAGATAGCAGGAGAGGAAGAATGAAGGGGAGTAAGTCAGAGGGGGAGACGAACCAGGAGAGATGATGGACTCTGAAAAACAAACTGAAGTTTCTAGAGGGGAGGATGGTAGGGGGATGGGTTAGCCTGGTGATGGGTATTAAAGAGGGCACATTCTGCATGGAGCACTGGGTGTTATGAACAAACAATGAATCATGGAACACTACACCAAAACAAATTATGTAATATATGGTAATTAACATAACAATAAAAAATTAAAAAAAAAACTAATGATGTGAGGCGCCTGGGTGGCTCAGTCATTAAGTGTCTGCCTTCGGCTCAGGTGATGATCCCAGGGTCCTGGGATCGAGCCCTGCATCGGGCTCCCTGCTCCGCGGGAGGCCTGCTTCTCCCTCTCCCACTCCCCTTGCTTGTGTTCCCTCTCTCGCTGTGTCTCTGTCAAATAAATAAATAAAATTAAAAAAAAAAACTAATGGTGTATTGTATGGTGACTAACATAACATAATAAAATAAAATTAAAAAAATAAAAATTGTAGTACATCTGCTGTTGCTGGGGAAAAAAAGGAAATGAAAAAAAAGTTTGAAGAAATTAGAATGTGGACTCTAACACTGTTCCCATGTAAGTTACAGAAATTTCCAGGCACTTGTAATTGAAATTTGGGGAAAATATTGGAACATATGGAAACGGAAAAAGTGCAATACTGTCTACATCAGATAGAACAGAAGGTTAAAAAGGAAGTTACTTAAATGTGTGGAAAAGTTGAATTCAACAATTGGAAATTCCAGGAAATAAATGGAAGGTGCAGATTCCACTTCCCTAGTCAGATCGAAAAATAGCAGTTCCTGGCTCTGAGGCTGTGAGCCTTGCAATCATGGACCCTTCTTCAGCCCCAGGACGATGGGCCCTTACATCATTGGAACCCCAACAATTCTTTTCAGAGCCTTCTTTATGTCTCTGTTCCTCAGGCTGTAGATGAAGGGGTTCAGCATGGGCGTCACCACCGTGTACATCACCGAGGCTACTGCACTTGAGTGGGAGCTCTGGGGAGCAGCAGAGCTAAGGTACACTCCCAGGACAGTAAAATAAAATAAGGAGACAACAGAGAGGTGAGATGCACAGGTGGAAAATGCCTTATACTTGCCCTGAGCTGATGAGGTCCCACATATGGAGGAAACTATCTTAGAGTAAGAGAAAAGGATCCCAGCGAGGGGACCACCACCCAGCAGCACAGTTGCAAAATATATCACCATGTCGTTAAGAAAGGTGTCAGAACAGGCCAGTTGGACCACCTGATTGATTTCACAGAAAAAGTGGGAGATTTCCCCATCTGTACAAAAGGACAGCAACAACACCGTTAAGCTTTCTAATAAGGAATTCAGGACACTCATCACCCAGACCACCAGAACGAGCAGTACACAGTAGGAAGTTTTCATGATAACCGTGTAGTGCAGGGGGTGACAAATGGCCACAAACCTGTCATAGGCCATTACAGCCAGGAGAAATTCATCGAATCCAGCAAAGAGTATGAAAAAGTACATCTGCTTGAGGCAGCCGGCATAGGTGATGACTTTGCTCTGAGCCTGGATGTTCCACAGCATCTTGGGGTCGGTGGTGGAGGTGAAACAGATGTCTACAAAACACAGGTTGGCGAGGAAGAAGTACATGGGGGTGTGGAGATGGGAGTCTGAGCTGACGGCCAGGATGATGAGCAGGTATCCAAACACAGTGATCAGGTACATGGAGAAGAAAAGCCCAAATATGACTGGCTGCAATTCCGGTTTCTCTGATAATCCCAGAAGAAGAAACTCTGAAATTCCTGAATCATTTCCTGATTCCACATGGTGGAGACGACTACCAGGAAACAAAAAATAACATGACTAATTTTCTCAATAATGAACATTACAAATATCATTGAAATTCTATTTTTATTTTACATTCACAAAGTCAATATCCACAGTTTTCTATAGAAATTGTCCCCTGTCAGGAACCCCCATCCCGGCTCTGAATAGGAATGGGCATCCCACACATGGCCTTTCCCCCAAGTACTCATGTATTCTATACTTTTAATGAGAAATTCTGTCACACGTTTGAGGAATAAACTTGAGTACTGACTAACCTCCAGGCAAAGAATATAGGTGTCAGGAAACAAGTCTGCACAGTTTAGTGATGGAGAAGATAAGCAGATAAAAGATCAGATAGAATATCAGAAGGTGACCTGTACTATGAAGAAAAAGCCAGTAAATGGAAAGAGAGCATGGAGGTGTTATTTTTTACTGGTTGCTTGGGTAGGCCAGCACACATTTTTTTATTTAAATTCAATTAGCCAACTTATTAGTTTCAGATGTAGTGTTCAATAATTTATCAGTTGCGTATAACACCCAGTGCTCATCACAACACATGCCCTCCTTAATACCCATCACCAATTACCCCATCGCCCCACCCACCACCCCTCCAGCAACGCTGTTTGTTTCCTAAAGTCAAGAGTCTCCCATGGTTTTTCTCCCTCTCTGATGACTTCCCATTCAGTTTTCCCTCCCTTCCCCTATGATCCTATGTGCTGTTTCTTACACTCCACATGAGTGAAACCAGCACACATTTACACAGAGGCCTCAGGAAGAGACAGAAGGAGACACAAGGTTATCTGAGGAAGTGTGTGCCCATCAGAGGGAATAACCCTGCAAAGGCTCTCAGAAAAGACTTGCTTTTTTTCAAAATCAATTTTTAAAAAATTTGAGTGTGGTTGACTCACAATGTTACATTAGTTTTGGGTGTACAACACAGTGATTCAGCAAGTTTAAACATTACCCCGTGCTCACCACCTGTGGAGTTTCTAACTGTCACCACACAACGTTATATAATATTGACTATATTCCCTGGGCTGTGCCTTTTATTTCCCTGACCCATTCATTCCTTAACTGGAAGCCTGTATCTCCCACTCCCCTTCACCATTCCGCTTTCCATTTGTTCATTTATTGGTTGAAAAATCACTATTCTCACCTCCAGTCACAATAATAAAGCAAACAGGGATACAAGGCAAGCTGCTGATATCAGACTGTCTTTCCCCAAAAAATGTAAAACGGCATCCAAATTCCAGGAGCCAAGTCTCCTATGAGCATGTAATCATGGGTCTCCCTTTGAATAGGATCATTTTGTGTCCAGTAGTTAAACAAAAAATCAGTTCCAAAGTCTTTGAGGAACAAAAATAGGGAGAAAGATCTAATAAGCTCAGGTAGCCCCTAGAGATGGTGAGGAGGAGCAAACGTCCTTGGTTCTGGCAACACTCCAACCCCAGTTACAGCGCCTTGATGCCCAAAATAATAAAGCAGCAAGAAGCAGTTTCTCCAAAAGAAAAAGTAGGGATGTCTTTATGTTATCAAGACATCTGACCCATTGAACATCCCACCGGAATAACAAGCAAAGGGAAGACACCCACAATTCACAAAAAGAAATACACAGAGTACAACAAAAGTGGGGGATTTTAAAAGATTATTTGCTAAAAAAAAAAAAAACAACTTTTCTAAACGATGTAAAATGCAAAAGTTTTATAATCAGAAACTTGGGTTTTGAATTTTGGATCTATGTATATTTGCTATTTGAATTTGGAGGGCCAACCAAACTGTCCTAAATGTTAATATCCTCCCCCAAATAGGAGGTCTCGAGGTGTCCTTCCTGCTAAGGTGGTTGACAGATTTAGTGAATATATGAAAAGACCTTAGCCTAGTTCCCACCTGTTGATAATGAATGCTTATCACTGGTGATGAGATCTGGCTACTTTCTCTTCTTTCAATGTCCCCATCGCTTCCCAACCTCTTGGGTCCCCAGTTCCACAGCCTTATTTCAGTCCCTTGTCATCTCTACACCTACCACAGGGGGCGCCCTCTAGCCAATATTCACATTTACCCAGAATGCTCTTTCTATATTGCAGTTAAGTTACTGTCGAACTCTCCACCTTAACCCTTTCCAGGTGACTCCCTACTGGAGACTGAACCCCAAATTCCATAGCTTCCAGCTTTTGGCTGGCCTCCCCTGACCCACACCAGCTTCCCACTCACGCTGCCTCACACACATCGATCTCACAAACATTGAACCTGAGTTGTAGCTTCACCTGAAGCCCTAGTCTCCAGGCTGAACCGCCATACACCGGCTGCCCTGATCTATTTGGGATCATTCACCTCCTATCTTCAAATCCCATCGCCTCTTTCAGACTGCAAAGAGTCATCTCCTTCATGAATTTGTTTTTGCTTTGTTTTGTATTTTAACGTTCCCCCAGAAAAAGGACACTTTCTCTTGCAATAATTTGGATGGAGGGATTATCACTGTGTAACTTTTATTTAATTCCATGTATATTTCCCTGCTAGACTGAAAGTGCCGTGGGGCATGTTATACAGACTCCTACCCTTTACCCCAGACATATTTTGGTCGGGAACAGTAGGAGCAAATAAATTTTCGGGAAGGAATGAGAGACTCTGTGCTCAGTGATGAGAGAGAGAACAGAAGCAGGGAGCAACTAGCACAGGAATGGAGGACATGGGAGAGAAATGTTTTCCATATTCTGAGATTGGAAACATTTGTGGGGTCAGACTGTGGTTTTGTAAGAATATAACACGGTAGAATAAATAAGACACAATAGAAAATATCAGAGTGCATCATATGCAGTCAGGGTGCATAGCAAATCATTTCATGGTTTTCCTCCTTGAGCCATATGACTGCCTGATAGATTTGACCACTCAGAATTTATAATCTCTCACACTAGCTACCAAATAGATCTGTGCATACATACAAGAATTAAACAGCAAATGGCAAATTTGGCTTCAACATTTGTAATTATTTGGTTGAAAGAATGCAATCAAAAAA
>NW_027398160.1:6348-13220 GCF_003265705.2 Callorhinus ursinus
TAATGAACTGAGTGCAAAATAAGCCCTTTCGCATAAGCCTGTTTATGTTTTAAATAAACTTTTTAAGTGAATACTTAATGTGAGAGAGGCTTCTGTGAAATGTATGTCTCAAAAACAGCAGTTGCAAGTAGTGCCTCCCTCCATTGGACTGGATCTTTCTGATGAATACAAATTTGGTCCAATATACCCCATCCTAAATATTTTTTATTTTTATTTTTTTAAAGATTTATTCATTTATTTGAGAGAGAGAGTGCAATCAAGGGGAGGCGTAGAGGGAAAGGTAAAAAAAAAGAATCTCAAACAGACCCCCCACTGAACACAGACCTGGAACAGGATTTGATCCCTGGAACCAGAGATCATGACCTGAGCCAAAACCAAGAGCCCGAAGCTTACTGACTGAGCCACCTAGAAGCCCAGTAAAAGTATTTTGTAAATGCCCTCACTGCTCTGCACCCGCATCCATCCCTAATAGTCTATTTTCATATTCCCCCTTACTGCAAATCTCCTTGAGGTGTTCACATTTTCCTAAAGAGAATGCCTCCCATTCCTTCTTTAGTCTAATACAACTGGACTTTATTCCCACCACTTAATTATCTACAGTAATCCTTGTATTGCTGAGTTCACAGATACTTCTTTTTTTTTTTTATTAACACATACTGTATTATTTGTTTCAGAGGTACAGGTCTGTGATTCATCAGTCTTACACAATTCACAGCGCTCACCATAGCACATACCCTCCCCAATATCCATCACCCAGCCACCCCATCCTTCCCAACCCGCTCCCCTGCAGCAACCCTGTTTGTTTCCTGAGATTAAGAGTCTCTTATGGTTTGTTTCCCTCACTGGTTTTGTCTTGTTTGATTCTTCCCTTCCTTACCCTATGATCCTCTATCTTTTTCCTCAAATTCCTCATATCAGTGAGATCATATGATAATTGCCTTTCTCTGATTTCTTTTTTTAACATATTAAATAAATTGACTAGAAATGAATGAGTTCACCACTCCAACAAACACAGTGATCACTTGGCTCCAGGCTTGGCTGGATAGGCTGTCAGGTGACCTCAGGTAAAAGCTTTCTGCTTCCATTTTCTCTGAACCTTTCCTGAAATACCGGCTGAGCTTTGAGACTCACCGGAATGGGGTCTCTGAGAGGAAGGTCTCCATGTGGAGGTCTGAATCCCCCGCTGGATGGCTGATGATGGAGACCGAAGCTTTGTTTCCAGACAAGACAGCAGGAAGGTGTGAAGCATGGGTCCCCCAGCAGATGTAGGAATCCAAATGCAAAAACCGTATCTCCTCAAGTTCAAGGTTGAAGATGCCCAGGGGCTGCAGAAGAGGAGATAATTTACAACTCCTTATGTTTGCTATATCTGTTCCCTATCCCTGTTCATTAGACACTTTTCCCATTATTACTCCAACCCTTGAGCACATCTTCCCATGGGAACTTATCTGGACAGAACAGAATTTTTTCCTGTAGATTCTTGTTCCCAAGAGACCAGGTTAGAATTCAAGTGCATCCAATGCTTATCACACCTCCCTGAACTTGCCTGGCTTCTAGAGCTCTAACACTGAAACATTCCACAGCCCTGAGTGAAAGTTTTTTTCCAAATCTAAGACTGAGGAAGCTGTCTTGACCATGCCCCCTGGGTCTCCAAAACGTTGACTCCTGGTGGGACCACAACTCCTGATAGCTCTAGAAAATTGCTCTTCCTTCTTCAACAAGCAACAGGGTGTTCCTTTGCTATAAAACCATGGGTACAACAATCCTTTTGTTCATAATTCTTTTGAAAAATCAATTAGGAGCTTAATGATTTTAATACAGGTTAAAAGTTGACATTTAGTCCTTCACTTTTAAAACAGTTGGGTGTATAAGAAATGCATTTAGATCACTTAAGGCACCGTGGGCTAAGCTTAGAATCTTATATGGATGGCCTCATTTATTTTGTGCAAAAGACATTCTATGATGACCATAAAATGATGAGCCTCATTGCATATTTATAGAAATGTGACTTGGAAGGGTTGAATGATCGACCCAGAATTATGAACTGGGTCATTATGAACTGATGTGCTTTGACTTGAATGCAATAAGATAGGCCAGAGGTTCTCAACCAGGGATGATTTTGCCTCCAGAGGACACTTGAAAATATCTGGAGAAATTTTTGACTGTCATAGCATGGGAAGTGTTGCTACTAATTTGGCATGTCTAGGGTGGCCCAGAGATTCTGCATCTGTAACTAGATCCCAGTCATTGATGTTGCCTTGTGTGTTAAGGCTGTGGTCCAGTGTCAGAGCCAGGTGTGTTCTTCTTCTCCCAGAACCAACCCCCCCCCACCTCAGATCCGACCTTAGGTAGTCAAACAAGTTTACAGGTGTCACTTTTCCCTCATGACAGGAAATGAACCTTTAAAGCCTTTGTTCCCTTATCGGTAAACTGGAGAAAGCCCATCTAAGGATTCGGTCTGAGAAATTAGTAATATTTTAGAACACACAGGAAATTCCCTGGCCCAGAGCTGGTGCTCCATCCACAGGGACTATTGTGACCATCTAAGTTCCACATTTCCTAAGCTCATTATGACACCAAAAAAGGTCTCCTTTAGGTCTGGAATTAAGTCCAGGATTCCTCTACGTCTGGGACAGTTTTCTGGGTGGGTTGGGAATGAAGTGTGTGTCACTGGCAGCATCCTGCACAGGTGGGGAAAACAGGCGTTCACTCACACACTCACATTCATCCACAGGAGAATTCCCTGGCCAAGAAGATCTCCTGTAGCACTGAATGTGCTGCCTTAGGATAGAGGGTACGTGGTTAAAGTGTAATTGTTCCTCTTACTCTCTTCAGTGTGTTCAATGCTGGCTGTATTTTCCTCCAATTTTAGGCTTGAGTTTCTTCATCGGACCCCTGTACCTCCACGAAGGTACTGTCACCCATGAGCTACTGTCAAAAATAGTGCCCTTGGGGAAAAGAAGAGTGAAAACTCCTATTTCACCATTTTGAGGATTTTTTTTCTTTTTTAGGAAAATGCATGTTTTCCTAGACGCTCCACTAAGAGATTTCAGCTCACATACATTTGGGCAAATTTGTGTCATGTGGTATATTAGGCAGAATGATGGCCTTCCAAAAATGTCCACATCCCAATCCCCAGAACCTGTGAGAACATTAGGTTACAAGAGAATAGGAATTAAAGTTATTGAAGGAATGAGGATTGCTAATAACCTGACTTTAAAATAGTTTATCTGGGGTTATTTGGATAAAGCCATTGGAATCACAAGGGTCCGTGAATGGATAAAGGAGGCAGCAATAAGAGTCCAAGAGATGAGACATGAGAAAGACTCAGCCAGCCACTGCAGGCATTGAAGATGGAGGGCAGGGCCATAGGACAAGGGATGCAGGCAGTCTCTAAAAGCTGGAGAAGGCAAGAAAGCAGGTTACCCCTTTGAGTCTCCAGGAGGGAGTGCAGCCCTGCAGACAACTTGATTTTTACCCCAGGGACACCGATTTTTGGACTTCCTATCTCCAGAACTGTTAAGTTAATACCTTGTGCTCTTTTTAAGCCACTAAGTCTGGGATCACTGGTTACTACAGCAACAGGAAGCAAAGGCACATGATCACTCCTATACCGATGTTTTAATCTGAGTATATTGCCACCCCTATCAAATCAGCGTCCTGCTCCTAGGAAAAGCAGAGAATAAATACTGGAAAGGTAACCTAGCCTCTGTTCATGATTAAAATGTGCAGTAAACTTCCGTTTATCAAAACATTGTGAAATTGGCTTAAGCCTATCGGTGTCAAGACAGGAGAATAAGAAAACACAAATCTTATTAAGAAAAAACTGTTATATTATAAAAGTGGAATCAAAATCAATGAGGAAAGCAAGGCTTTGGAAATAAATGGTGCTTGGACAATTTGCTATTAGTCAGAAGTACAATAACATTAAATTTCTATCTTTTTTTTATTCTTTGTAGAAATCCACCTTTTTAAAAATTTTATTATGTTATGTTAGTCACCATACAATATACCATTAGTTTTTGATGTAGTGATCCGCAATTCATTGTTTTTAAATTTCTATCTTAATGCCAACAACTTTTTGGCATTGAGTGAATTTGTAGAAAAATACAATGACTAAAATGAACCTGTAGAAAAAATATAAAACTGCAGTGGACTTCTAGAAGAAAGATTAAATTAATCCTCTGAACATAAACCAGATGGAAGTAAAAGAATTGAGAACAATAATTGATGGATTCCAGCACATGAAAATCTACAGGTCCAACAATAAAGAAAATTTAAAAATAAGTGTAAATGTAAGAAAAATATTTACAACACATTGGATATTACAAAATATAAAGTGTAACCATGTAAAAAGTTCTTTTAAATCAATGAGAATAAAAATACCTAAGATGAGAAATGATCTAAGGGTGCAAATAGGAAGAATACATGTGAATAAACATATACATGCAAAAATGTGCTAAGCTTTGTAACAATCAAATGAAGTGAAATTATAATATTAAGGAAACCATAATAAATATCACTGTAGAATTTTATTTATTTGTAAGCCTGCAGCCCCCAAACACAGAACATTTCTTAGCTGAGGAGCTGACTTCCAGAAATGCACGTTTATGTGTTATGGGTTAAACTGTTATTATAATAAAATTTGGCTGGAGGCAACATAATCTGATGCCTGAGAGAGCATCTGAACCAGGCAGCCCTCTACAGACCTCAGAAGGGGTGAGCCTTTTCACCACAGCCTTGACCCTGAGTGAGTCAGCTAGATACCATAAGCTCCACCTCCTCCCTAACAATAGGAGAATGATACTAATCACATAAGTATTATTGGAAAACTTAAATTAGATAATGTGTATAAACACTTAATCAGTACTGGTAGAGTGCTATTATTACTTTTTGTTATCAAGATCCATAACAATAACCAAATTTCTTGAGGCACCTGTGTAGCTCAGTGAACTGACTGACTCTTGATCTCAGCTCAGGTGATGATCACAGGGTTCTGAGTTCAAGCCCCACTTTGGGTCCTCCTGGGACCTACTAAAAACAAACAAACAAAACAAAACAAAAACACCAAATGTGTTTTCTATCTCAACAGTTTTCATTAAATCAATACATTTCATGTTCTGGTCCTGACTGTATTTAACCACCCACACATCTATTTTTCACTCAACAAAAATTCACTGGCCATAAACTCCATCCTGAAACTATAGTAAGCACTGCAGTTTCAAAGATAAGTACGAGAGAGTTCTAAAATTCAAGGAATCTATATTTTGGATGAGCAGAGAAATATAGTAAAGTTGATGTGACTGTATGGAAAGTGAATCAGATCAGGAAAAAGGGGGAGAGTCAGATCTTTGAGTTGATTTTATTCACATGACCTGAGAAAACATTTCTGTAAGTGAGTTTTCGGGACATTTCCAAAATAGGCACTCATTGCATCACTCTGAGTATGGATAGTAACTACATGAGATTTGACTTATTATTTTTTTTTTAAGAAATCCAAACGATTACCGAAGATTACTGAGAAAAATACCAGGTTGTAGTCACACCAAATGAAAATGACTGGTTATAAAGTGAAAAGGGGAACCCAGGATATAACCTGAAGAAAAATAGAGAAGACAAATAAAGGACAAGAAGAAGAAAAATAGAGAAGACAAGGAAGACCCAAGGAGAGAACTGCTTTAAAATGTGTACACCTGGGAAAAAATAAAGATAGTGAGATGAAGGAAGCCAGGATCTCTGGGCCTCCATATTGTGGGCCCAGCTACTCAGGAGAGTCCTGTAATGGTTCCTGATGCTGAAAGGCATCACCCTCCTGAGAAGCCTGCTCAGGGCCCCCTTCATGTCCCTGTCCCTCAAGCTGTAGATGAAGGGGTTTAGCATGTGGGTGACAATGGTGTACTTCACCGAGGCCACCAGACTCGTCCTAGAGGATGAAGTCCCTGCAGAAGTGAGGTCAACCCCAAGGCCTGTGCCGTAGAACAAGGAGACCACTGAGAAGTGAGACCCACACGTGGAAAAGGCTTTGTTTTGCCCACAGCTGAGGAAATGCTGGGTATGGAAGAAACAATTTGATAGTAAGAAGAAAGTATTCCATGGAAAGGAATCATGGCCATACTCCCAGTTGCAGAATACACCACTATGTTATCGATGAGGGTGTCAGAACAGGCAAGCTTCAGGACTTGAGGAAGATCCCAAAAAAAGGGTAGGATATCCATGTTTGTGCAGAAGGACAGCCTCAAAAACATCAAAGTCTCCAACAGGGAGCCCGGGACACTGATGCACCAGGATTCCAAGGTCAGCAGCCCACAGAGCTGGGGGTTCATGATAACTAAGTAGTTCAGGGGGTGACACGTGGCCACAAAATGGTCATAGGCCATCACGGTCCGAAGAAAGATGTCCGACACAGCAAAGAGTATGAGGAAATAAACCTGCATGAGGCAGCCTTCATAGGTTATGACTTTGCTCTGAATCTGGATGTTCCACAGCATCTTGAAGATGGTGGTGGAGGTGAAACAGATGTCAGCAAAGGCCAGGTTGGTGAGGAAGAAGTACATGGGCTTGTGGAGGTGGGAGTCTGAGCAGATGGCCAGGATGATGAGCAGGTTCTCAGTGAACGTGACCAAGTATATGGACAGGAACAACCCGAAGAGCATGAATTGAACCTCGGGCTTCGCTCAAAGTCCCAGGAGGAGAAACTCTGAAGTATGTGTTTGATTTCCTGATTCCATGTGGATGAAAGAACGAGCAGGAAAGGGAAAAAATCAGCATCCAATGACCACCACATGGACAGCACAGAATTGTGATTGCCTTTAATTTCCAGTGAATGGATTAATAAAGTACTACCCTGTTATAATTGCCTTGGGTGGGGAATT
>NW_027398161.1:0-13219 GCF_003265705.2 Callorhinus ursinus
CTCTCTCTCTCTCTCTCTCTCTCTCTCTCTCTCTCTCTCTCTCTCTCTGCTCAGGAAATTAGGAAATTAGGAAAGTACCAAGACTGATGGGTGGTGTAGTAAGTAGATTGAGACAACGGGAGAGCTGATTGCTTGTTATGATATATGAGTTGTTACAATGATGGTAGGGAGAGAGAATTGGGAGGAGAATAGAGATTTTGTTGCATTTTGACAGAGAGCCTAATTCCTACTGTCTCAGCTAAGCCTGGCACACCCCCAAGCTTGCTTCCCCATATCGATGGGCTTAAACTAGGTGACAAGATACCCTAGTTCCTGATAATCAAGATGACCTCTTTCTTTACTTCATTACCACAAAGCCTCAAATGTCTACATCAAACTAAAGTAAGTACTGATGCTGGAGAAAAGTTCCTAAGGGCATGTGATTCTAGAAATTAGGCCGGGGATGTATGTGGCCACCCCACAAGCATAATAGAACACATTTCTAGTTGGCAGATGGAAATATTTTTTAGTTTTTGAAAGCTTTACTTTCTAGTACCGTCTCTCTTATTTTCCTATTTCTTTCCTGTCGCAAGTCTCATAGCAGAGAGAGAGAAAATCAGCAAATACAGAAATGAATCTGTTCTTGAGTAGGTGAGATTGAGTGAGAGACAGGAGTTTTTTATTTTAATTGGGGTTAGCAGACACCAGGGTTTTTGTGTCAAATCTGAAATCATACAGTGGAGGAGTTATCAGCTACTCAAGTGTGGGTCCCTTAACTGCACAGACCAGGCTGTCTACCTGGACATGGTGTGTGTATCTGGGGGTGTGAGGCAGAGAGAAGAGATGCATCAAAGTTTCAGGCATAAGCCTGTGGGTGTTGGAGCCTGCGCTCCAGCCCCCCTTCAGGTGTCACGTTCTGTGCAGCTGGGATGGGACACTCTTTCTGGGCTGTTGTATAAGATCCACAGGCATCCTACAGGGGGTGAAAGACCTTTCCAGGAGAAATCATTCCTTCTAGGTGTTGGGGATTTGCCTGGAGAAGACTGGAAGACAGTTAATTTAGTAAAGGTTTCCAGCCATATCTCTCCAAGATGGGCTTTCTTCTTCTGTGGAAACACCATCCTGAGGACTTCCCCAGTAATGGGGAAATCTTAGCAGGCATGCAGAAAAACATCTTTGAAAATCTGAGGTAAGGAAACATTTCTTAGTTAGGGTACAAAGAACACAAACCATGAACATAAAGTGATAATTTTGATAACATTATAATTACAGTTTGTTTATTAAGAAATTCACACACACACAATGACAATTCGAGAACTGGAAGAAGGATATTTACAACACCTGCAAACTCCTTATCCTCCAAACAAATCATATACAGAATAGTACTAAAGTCTACAAAGCACTATGAAATCAAATAAGCTGGGCAGGGCAAAGGATCAGCAATAGTTAAACGGAAAATTCCCAGAAGAAATCTGAGTAGCCTGTAGATATAGGACAAGATATTCTAGGTCATTAGCAGTTATAGAAATTCTCATTAAAACCACAAATTTCACACTAATCAGGCTGGCAAAAATTAAAAAGTCTGACAATACCATGTTGGCAAAGATGTGGAGCCACAGGGATACTTATACTTTGCCCATGAACATGTACATTGGTACAACTTATTTGAAAAACAATTTGACAATAACCAGTGAAGTTGAAAGCATCCAACTTTCCCAAGCTGTTAATTCCACTTCTTGGTAGACACCACTGACGTATCCTTGAACTTTTATGTAGAAAAGAACTCACAACAACAATTGTCCTAGTAGCAATATCTGGAACGAATCAAATGTCTATCACCTGGAGAGTAGATAATTCAATTATTATGTATTCAGACATAAAAAAAGGAAATATAACACGAGTAAAATGAAAGAACTAGAGCTACATGTATCAAATATAATTGAGAAAAAAAGTTGTAACAAACAACTAAATATATAAGAAATATATATATTTCACATAAGAAATATATATGTATGTACATGAAAAATATAAAAATATTACATGTTGCTTGGAGATTCATACAAATTTTAGTTAAAATATGAATATAGGCATAGGAACACAAAACACTGAATTCAGGATAGTGGATTTCTAGGAAAAGAAAAGACTGGGGGAGAAATCCAAAGGGCTATTTAGTTCTTCTGACAATGTTTTGTTCCTTATGAAGGATGTGAGTGCATAGATATTCAATGTATTGTTTTAATACCTATTTTGTGTGCCTTAAATATATCAAATTAACTTTAAGAACAAAGTCATGGTAGTTAATGGCATATATATATATGGTAAGGCTCTTATTCCCTTTCCTTTAGAGCAAAAGATCGCTTCCAGGAACATCCACCACACTTTTCCCAAAGCTATAGAATCCAAAGGTGATAGACATTGGGGAGGGTATGTGCTACAGTGAGCGCTGTGAATTGTGCAAGACTGTTGAATCACAGATCTATACTTCTGAAACAAATAACGCAACATATTTTAAGAAAAAAGAAAAAGAAGAAGATAACAGGAGAGGAAGAATGAAGGGGAGTAAGTCAGAGGGGGAGACGAACCATGAGAGATGATGGACTCTGAAAAACAAACTGAGGGTTCTAGAGGGGAGGAGCGTAGGGGGATGGGTTAGCCTGGTGATGGGTATTAAAGAGGGCACATTCTGCATGGAGCACTGGGTGTTATGAACAAACAATGAATCATGGAACACTACATCAAAAACTAATGATGTAATATATGGTGATTAACATAACAATAAAAAAATTAAAAAAGAAAAAGAATCCAAAGGTGTAACAAGAAAACCGGGAGAACAAACAACAAATAAAAAACCCATTTCACACTGGGAAGATGCTATGCCACCGCTAAGGGCTCCTGACCACCATATAAAGAGGACATTTGTTTTTGTCGTGTGTGCGTTTAACCTTTTTATTAAATACCTTCGTTTCCCTCGGAAGGACTCTTCTTCCTCGGAGCTCAAGCCATGTGTTTGCATAGACCTGTGTGGAGGATCTGACCTAAGTCAAAGCTAGTCACCAGGCTACAGTTACTGATTCAAGGATATATGGTCTCATCAAAGTCAATGACATTCAAAAAACTTTGCAGGGAGTCATTGGAAAAGGACTCTGGCTTTTTTCTCTCTCACTAGCTGAGACCGAGAGAGGATGCAAGCTCCAAAACGGCCTAAGCCTCTTTGTGACTAGAAGTCTCTCTGGCTAGTCTGGGGATGAAGCTTGTGAGGAGGAAATCTAAGTGAATAAACAGAATGGGAGAAACCAGGTCCCAGATGATCTATCAGACCTTCCAATCAAGCTCTTTGACACCAGCCCCTCTTCTGAGTTCTTCAGAACTGAAGGTTAATACGCCCACCTTATGAATACGATTTGAATTTTCCCTTTCTTTCAACCAAAATGATCCTAACTGATAAATCTTTCATTACTCATAAAATATCAAGATGAACCCTCCTCTTAGCCATACAAGCAATCACAATTCTGGCTGAAAGGAGAACACTCTGCCCTCCATGCTTACCTAGCTCCCACCTGCCAGGTCCTCATTTCCCCTGAAAGCCTTTCCTAACCCCTTCAGCAGCTAATAAAGGAAACACAGCTGGCTCCACTCAGATCCAATACCTAGTCCTTTTGTCATAGAATTGCCTAATCAAAACAACTAAAATTGCCTTCCCAGAAATTAAACCCTTCTTTTGACTGGAGACACTTATGCCAGCCAAAAACACTTGATGAAGACCCAGTGAGGGGGTCATTGTTATCCTCACTTTGAATATCTGAGAAAAATGAAGGAAAAGGAGAGGAGTCCATGAGGAGATAATTTGTTTCTTCTGTCAGATGTTTCGCAACACAGGTGATGGTCTAAATTTAAAGATCCTTTAAACAGCATGTACCCAGACTAATGAAAATCAAAGTTCAAGGGCTTATTTCAATTCTGATGAACAATCCACCCATTTGTAAGGATTTATTGACTAGCTGGGGAATATTTAAAATTTGCATTTCACTTGCCACTTTAGAATTTTTTCCAAGAGCATTTAATCTTCTTTCCTCTTTTTCAGTTCTTTAAAAGGTCTTGACTTGCTATTCTTAAATGAAATTATCCTTGTCTGCTTCCTCTTCAGTGAAATGAAACCAACTTTAAATAACTCACCTAGACAGCTGAGTTTTAAAACTTTTTGAACAAATACTTTCTCTCAAAGTCCCTACATGTTGTGATGTTCTATTCTATTCTATTCCATTCCATTCTATTTTAAAATGTCTTGGTCAAGACCCACTAAATTGGCTACTACTGAAATAACTTCTCTCTTCCAGAGTTGTTTGATATTTGTTTAGGAAAATCTCTCTCTCTCTCTCTCTCTCTCTTTCTCTCTCTCTCTCTCTCTCTCTTTTGTCGCTTCCTTCATGTTACTTCTAATCTAAGAATATTTTCAGTCAGTGAACGAAGGTAACGGGACCTGGGAGTCTTGTGAGTTCAGTCAGTTTCCCTGCACCTGGCTTTAAAGGGATTTTTCCGGTCTTTTGCCTTTTGCACTTAGGTGCATTTACTATCCTTCTTCTGCTCTGCACAAAGAAGACTGGTTCTACATTTTTCAGACTCTTCTCAACTACCAGTTAGTTTTATCCAGAAGGATGCATTACCAAGGCAGGCAGAAAGTCACATTTATTTCTTTCTTCTTGGCACTGGCTGCATCTCCCTCTTCTTGTTGGAAGCCTCTGTTCTGATTCTGGTGTCTATCTGCTAGACTTGGCTCCTGGCCCCTGCAAATGTCTCCTCATATTGTTCTCCTGCTTTAGGAATAGAAGCAGTTTTCTGTTGTTGCTAATCTTTGGATTGCTTTCCCATCTCCTATTTTGCTTTATGAGATTACAGTAGCTTTGTTAAATATCTCATACTAAATTTCTTCCCTTGCATTATTGGATATTCACTTTTTCTTTAGTGAAAGAAATTCACTATGTCAGGATTGGGTTACACTATTATTAATTTGACCCACATCTTGAATTTTAGTTCTGGGAATGGGTAAATTTTAGGGTCCAAAATCCTGGAGAAAGGGTTATCAGAAAAGTGAGCCCAACATTCTTTTTTTAAAGATTTATTTATTTACTTGAGAGAGAGAATGAGAGAGAGAGAGACCACATGAGAGGGGGAAAGGTCAGAGGGAGAAGCAGACTCCCTGCTGAGCAGGGAGCCCGATGTGGGACTCGATCCCGGGACTCCAGGGTCATGACCTGAGCCGAAGGCAGTCGCTCAACCAACTGAGCCACCCAGGCACCCTGAGCCCAACATTCTGCATGAAGTTTTCTCTTGAGGCATTTGCCAATTCCTAATGGACTGAGAAGCTGCACAGATATTAAAACATTAAAGAGCTATGAGATTTATGTAATCTCAGGGTGTGTGTGAGAGAGAGAGAAAAGAATTTTAAGGTCAGCCATCAATGAGGAATCTTGCAAGCAACACAGACATTTAGTTGAGGCCCCTGCATGCTTCCTCCTAGGAATAAGAGCAAACCAGCTCTCACAAAGAAGCAAGTCAAGCCTCACAAAGCCTGAAACAAAACCTTAAGCCATCTTAATTCCTAATTAAATCAAGGTAGTCTTCCCAAGGTAGCCTGTCAGAAGAAAATTAAATTCTGTCTGGAGGCATATAAATCATCCCAAACCTCTACATTTTAAAAATATAAAATAAAACTAACTAAACATGACAGAAAAAGTGGCCATATGGCTGCAAATCAAAAGAAAAAAAGAGAAAAGGCACAGGGCTATAATGTAATAAAACTCTGGATATAAAATGTAACTCTAAAATTTAAAGTTATCAGCCAGATACTTTTAAGAAACCATAGTTCACTTGTTCAAGAAAATAGATAACAAATTTCAATGGAGAAGTAGAATCTATAAAAAGAGTAGTCTATAGAAATTTTAGAACCAAAATAATTCCCATAGATGGGTTCAACAGAAGTTTGGTTGCAACAGAAATGAGTAATAGTGAACTAAAATATGTAGTAGAAAAAATGCAGATGGAATTATGTAAGGAAAAAAGGAGATCATGCCAAAAAATCTAAATATGTGTAATTCATGTCTCAGGAGGGAAGGGGAGAGAGAGAGAGAGAGAAACAGAGAGAAAAGGCAGAAGAAAAGTTAGAAGAATTATAGGCTAAGAATTTTACAAAATCTAATGAAAGACCTTGAGACCAAGTTCAAGAGATTCTGCAAGCCATAAGCAAAATGAATAAAAAGAAACCTACACTTGAACACATTACAGTAAAAATGCTGTAACCAAAGTTAAAATGAAAATCTTGAAAGCAGCCAGATTGAGGGGAAAAAGGCCCATTAAAGGAGCAACAATAAGACCAACACACACAAAAATTAAAACAAAAACACGTTCTGAAAGAAAGAGTTGCTAACCTAGAGTTCTATATTTCAAAAATGATGGTAAAACACATTTCTGATAAATAAAAAGAATTTATTGCCAGTAGTCCCACACTGAAATAAAGAATATGTCATATTTAAAGGACTTATTTGGAGTGCCTGCGTGGCTCAGTCGGTTGAGCATCAGACTCTTGATTTCAACTCAGGTCAAGATCTCAGGGTCATGAGATCAAGCCCCTTGTGAGCCTCTGCTCTGGGCATGGAGACTGCTTAAGATTCTCTCTCTCCCTCTCCTTCTGCCCCTCCCTTGCTTGCATGCACTCTCTACCCCTCTTTCTCTCAAAAAATAAGAATAAATAAAGGATTTATTCAACTGGAAATTATAATGACATAATTTGTCTGCACTTAATAAGATTAATAATATAAGCCTAAATATATATGTAAAGCAAAATGAAATGTGTAAAAGGATATCAATGAATCCAAAATCATAGTTGGAGATATTAACCTCTCTCTCACATTAGCTAATAGGAAGATAGTAAAGCAGTGGAGCTATAGAAGACTTTCAAAATACAATAAACAAATGTCATCATATATAGATGTATAGATATATGTATATCTCACTACACCAAAAACCTCCAGAATATGTTATGAATATATTACCTTTTAAAGTACACACGAAATTTTTACCGAAATAGACTGTATGATTGTCTTAAAGGCATACCCACAAATTTCATGTTTGAAATCATACAGGGTATATTCTCTGACCAAAGTGGAATCCATCTAAAAATAAATCTCCAGGGTGCCTGGGTGGCTCAGTCAGTTAAACATCTGCCTTTGGCTCAGGTCATGATGCCAGGGTCCTGAGCTCGAGCCCCGTGTCGGGCTCCCTGCTCAGCGGAGAACCTGCTTCTTCCTCTCCTTCTGCTGCTCCCCCTCCTTGTGCTCTCTTACTCTCTCTCTCTCTCTCTCAATCTCTGTCTCTCAAATAAATCAAAAAAATCTTTAAAAATAAATAAATAAATCTCCAAATACTTGAATATACCACAAAACATATCTAAATAAACCATGACCCCAAAATAAATCACAATGGAAATTAGAAAATATATTTATTCAAGTAATGATGAAAATATATATCAAAACTTGTGGAGTGCAGTTAAAGCTATGCTTAGAGGAAAACTTATAGCTTGAGTTGATAAGTTATAAGACTGAAAATAGATTTTATAAGCATGTATCACAAGAAGTCAGGAAAAAAGATACAAAATATATGAATATTTTATTTGTAATACCTGAATAAAAATCAATAAAACCAAATATTATTTCCTCAAAAACACCATTTAGATATATATTCTTCTGGCAAGACCAAACATAAGAGTAGAAAAGAATTATATTACCAATATCAGGAATGAAAAAGAGTGTATTACTGTAGATTCCACAGCTATTAAAATGATAATAAGAAACACAATGTAAGGTTTTTTCCAAGGATGTCTGCTAACTTCACTTGTATTTTTTTTTAAGATTTTATTTTTTTTAAAGATTTTATTTTTTTTTTAAAGGTTTTCACTCCACTTGTATTTTCCTAATGCAAAACCATTGATTTGAAGTTCCTAGCCAGGCAATTAGGGTAAAGGAAAAACCAAAATGTATTTAAATAGAAAAAGAAGAAATGCGTTTGTCATTATTTCTGTACATATGGAAAATTCAAAATAATCCATAGATAAATTATTAAAATGTATAAATTTATCATCCAGTCTGTTGCACATAAAGGACATATACAGTCATTTTCTATATACTAATAAGAATTATTTGGAAGTAAAAATGTAAAATGTCATTTAGTGTCAAAAATGTCAAACATCTAGGAATAAATGTTATAAACTCTATGAAAAATCACTATACAAAAAACTAAAAATGCTGAAAGAAATTAAATAAAACAAATAAGGGAGGAATATACCATGTTATAGAATGGAAGAATGATATTTTCCCCCAAAATACCTATAGATTCTACCACAAAGCAAACAATTAAAATCATCAAAATCATTGATCAAAATCACCGGGTTTTTTAATTTTTTAATTTTTATATTTATTTATTTTTAAATGTTATGTTAATTACCATACATTACATCATTAGTTTTTGATGTAGTGTTCCATGATTCGTTGTTTGTGCATAACACCCAGTGCTCCAAGCAGAATATGCCCTATTTAATAACCAAAACAAGGCTAACCCATCCCCCCACCCCCTCCCCTCTAGAACCCTCAGTTTGTTTCTCAGAGTCCATCGTCTCTCACGGTTTATCTCCCCCTCCGACTTACTCCCCTTCATTCTTCCCTCCTGCTATCTTCTTTTTTTTTCTTAACATATATTGCATTATTTCTTTCAGAATATGATTCAGACTGTGATTCAACAGTCTTGCACAATTCACAGTGCTCACCATAGCACATACCCTACCCAATGTCTATCACCCAGCCACCCCATCCCTCCCAGCCCCCCACCACTCCAGCAACACTCAGTTTGTTTCCTGAGATTAAGAATTCCTCATATCAGTGAGGTCATATGATACATGTCTTTCTCTGATTGACTTATTTCACTCAGCATAACACCCTCCACTTCCATCCACCTCGTTGCAAATGGCAAGATCCCATTCCGTTTGATGGCTCCATTGTGTATATATATCACTTCTTCTTTATCCATTCATCTGTCGTTGGACATCTTGGCTCTTTCCACAGTTTGGCTATTGTGACATTGCTGCTATAAACATTGGGGTGCACGTACCCCTTCGGATCCCTACATTTGTATCTTTGTGGTAAATACCCAGTAGTGCAATTGCTGGATCGTATGGTAGCTCTAATTTCAACTCTTTGAGGACCCTCCATACTGTTTTCCAGAGTGGGTGCACCAGCTTGCATTACCACCAAGAGTGTAGGAGGGTTCCCCTTTCTCTGCATCCGCGCCAACATCTGTCGTTTCCTGACTTGTTATTTTTAGCCATTCTGACTAGTGTGAGGTGGTATCTCATTGAGGTTTTGATTTGGATTTCCCTGATGCCGAGCGATGTGGAGCAATATTTCATGTGTCTCTTGGCCATTTGGACCTCTTCTTTGGAAAAATGTCTGTTCATGTCTTCTGCCCATTTTTTGATTGGATTATTTGTTCTTTGGGTGTTGAGTTTGATAAGTTCTTTATAGATTTTGGATACTAGCCCTTTATCTAATATGTCATTTGCAAATATTTTTGCCCATTCTGTTGGTTGTCTTTTGGTTTTCTTGATTGTTTCTTTTGCTGTGCAAAAGCTTTTTATCTTGAGGAAATCCCAATAGTTCATTTTTCCCCTTGCTTCCCTTGCCTTTGGCGATGGTTCTAGGAAGAAGTCGCTGCGGCTGAGGTCGAAGAGTTTGCTACCTGTGTTCTCCTTTAGGATTTTGATGGACTCCTGTCTCACGTTTAGGTCTTTCAACCATCTGGAGTCTATTTTTGTGTGTGGTGTAAGGAAATGGTCCAGTTTCATTCTTCTGCATGTGGCTGTCCAATTTTCCCAACAACATTTGTTGAAGAGACTGTCTTTTTGCCATTGGACATTCTTTCCTGCTTTGTCAAAGATGAGTTGACCAGAGAGTTGAGGGTCCATTTCTGGGCTCTCGATTCTGTTCCATTGATCTATGTGTCTGTTTTTGTGCAAGTACCATACTGTCTTGAGGATGACAGCTTTGTAATAGAGCGGGAAGTCCGGAATTGGGATGCCGCCAGCTTTGCTTTTCTTTTTCAAGATTCCTCTGGCTATTCGGGGTCTCTTCTAGTTCCATACAAATTTTAGGATTCTTTGTTCCATTTCTTTGAAAAAAGTGGATGGATTTTGATGGGGATTCCATTGAATGTGTAGATTGCTCTAGGTAGCATTGACATCTTCACAGTGTTTGTTCTTCCAATCCATAAGAATGGAACGTTTTTCCATTTCTTTGTGTCTTCCTCAATTTCTTTCATGAGTACTTTATAGTTTTCTGAGTACAGATCCTTTGCCTCTTTGGTTAAATTTATTCCTAGGTATCTTATGGTTTTGGGTGCAATTGTAAATGGGATCGACTCCTTAATTTGTCTCTCTTCTGTCTTGTTGTTGGTGTATAGGAATGCCATTGATTTCTGTGCATTGATTTTATATCCTGCCACTTTACTGAATTCCTGTATGAGTTCTAGCAGTTTTGGGGTGGAGTCTTCTGGGTTTTCCACATACAGTATCATATCATCTGCAAAGAGTGAGAGTTTGACTTCCTCCTTGCTGATTTGGATGCCTTTGATTTCTTTTTATTGTCCGATTGCTGTGGCTAGGACTTCTAAAACTATGTTGAATAGCAGTGGTGATAGTGGACATCCCTGCCGCGTTCCTGACCTTAGGAGGAAAGCTCTCAGCTTTTCCCCATTGACAACGATATTCACTGTAGGTTTTTCATAGATGGTTTTTCATACATGGTACCCTCTATCCCTACACACTGAAGAGTTTTGATCAAGAAAGGATGCTGTACTTTGTCAATTGCTTTTTCTGCATCTATTGAGAGGATCATATGATTCTTGTTCTTTCTTTTGTTGAAGTATTGTATCATGTTGATTGATTTGCAGATGTTGAACCATCCTTGCAGCCCAGGGATAAATCCCACTTGGTCATGGTGAATAATCCTTTTAATGTACTGTTGGATCCTATTGGCTAGTATTTTGGTGAGAATTTTTGCATCCATGTTCATCAAGGATATTGGTCTGTAATTCTCCTTTTTGATGGGGTCTTTGTCCGGTTTGGGGATCAAGGTAATGGTGGCCTCATAAAATGAGTTTGGAAGTTTTCCTTCCATTTCTATTTTTTGGAACAGTTTCAGGAGAATAGGTATTAATTCTTCTTTAAATGTTTGGTAGAATTCCCCTGGGAAGCCATCTGGCCCTGGGCTTCTGTTTGTTGGGAGATTTTTATGACTGCTTCAATTTCCTTAGTGGTTATAGGTCTGTTCAGGTTTTCTATTTCTTCCTGGTTCAATTTTGGTAGTTGTTACATCTCTAGGAATGCACCCATTTCTTCCAGGTTATCTAATTTGCTGGCATAGAGTTGCTCATAGTATGTTCTTATAATTGTTTGTATTTCTTTGGTGTTGGTTGTGATCTCTCCTCTTTCATTCATGATTTTGTTGATTTGGGTCATTTGTCTTTTCTTTTTGATAAGTCTGGCCAGGGGTTTATCAATCTGTTAATTCTTTCAAAGAACCACCTCCTACATTTGTTGATCTCTTCTACTGTTCTTTGGGTTTCTATTTCATTGATTTCTGCTCTGATCTTTATGATTTCTCTTCTCCTGCTGGGTTTAGGCTTTATTTGCTGTTTTATTCTCTAGCTCCTTTAGGTGTAGGGTTAGATTGTGTATTTGAGACCTTTCTTGTTTCTTGAGAAAGGCTTGTATTGCTATATACTTTCTTCTCAGGACTGCCTTTGCTGTATCCCAAAGATTTTGAACATCTGTGTTTTCATTTTCATTGGTTTCCATGAAATTTTTTAATCCTTCTTTAATTTCCTGGTTGACCCATTCATTCTTTAGTAGGATGCTCTTTAGCCTCCATGTATTTGTGTTCTTTCTGACTTTCCTCTTGTGATTGAGTTCTAGTTTCAAAGCATTGTGGTCTGAAAATATGCAGGGAATAATCCCAATCTTTTGGTACCGGTTGAGACCTGATTTGTGACCTGGGATGTGATCAATTCTGGAGAATGTTCCATAGGCACTAGAGAAGAATGTGTATTCTGTTGCTGTGGGATGGAATGTTCTGAATATGTCTGTGAAGTCCATTTGGTCCAGTGTTTCATTTAAAGTCTTTATTTCCTTGTTGATCTTTTGCTTAGATGATCTGTCCATTTCAGTCAGGGGGCTGTTAAAGTCCCCCACTATTATTGTATTGTTGTCAATGTGTTTCTTTGCCTTTGTTATTAATTGCCTTATATCATTGGCTGCTCCCATGTTAGGGGCATAGATATTTACAATTGTTAGATCTTCTTGTTGGATAGACCCTTTAAGTAGGATATAGTGTCCTTCTTCATCTCTTATTACAGTCTTTGTTTTGAAATCTAATTTGTCTGATATAAGGATTGCCACCCCAGCTTTCTTTTGGTGTCCATTAGCATGGTAAATGGTTTTCCACCCCCTCACTTTCAATGTGGGGGTGTCTTTGGGTCTCAAATGAGTCTCTAGCAGACGGCATATGGATGGGTCTTGTTTTTTATCCAATCTGATAGCCTGTGTCTTTTGTTTGGGGCATTTAGCCTATTTACATTCAGGGTAACTATTGAAAGGTATGAATTTAGTGCCATTGTATTGCCTGTAAGGTGACTGTTACTCTATATCGTCTGTGTTCCTTTCTGATCTATGCTGCTTTTAGGCTCCTCTTTGCTTAGAGGACCCCTTTCAATATTTCTTGTAGGGCTGATTTCGAGTTTGCAAATTCCTTTAGTTTTTGTTTGTCCTGGAAGCTTTTTATCTCTCCTTCTATTTTCAATGGCAGCCTAGCTGGGTATAATATTCTTGGCTGCATATTTTTCTCGTTTAATGCTCTGAAGATATCATGCCAGTCCTTTCTGGTCTGCCAAGTCTCTGTGGATAGGTCTGTTGCCAATCTAATGTTTCTACCATTATAGGTTACATATCTCTTCTCCCGAGCTTCTTTCAGGATTTTCTCTTTGTCTCTGAGACTCATAAGTTTACTATTAGATGTCGGGGTGTTGACCTATTTTTATTGTATTTGAGAGGGCTTCTCTGTGCCTCCTGGATTTTGATGCCTGTTTCCTTCCTCACATTAGGGAAGTTCTCTGCTATTATTTGCTCCAATATACCTTCTGCCCC
>NW_027398162.1:0-12346 GCF_003265705.2 Callorhinus ursinus
GGAGTCCATCAACATCCTAAAGGAGAACACAGGCAGCAACCTCTTCGTCCTCAGCCACAGCCACTTCTTCCTAGAAACATCGCCAAAGGCAAGGGAAGCAAGAGCAAAAATGAACTATTGGGATTTCATCAAGATAAAAAGCTTTTGCACAGCAAAAGAAACAGTCCACAAAACCAAAAGACAACCAACAGAATGGGCGAAAATAGTTGCAAATGACATATCAGATAAAGGGCTTGTATCCAAAATCTAGAAAGAACTTATCAAACTCAACCCCCAAAGAACAAATAATCCAATCAAGAAATGGGCAGAAGACATGAACAGACATTTTTCCAAAGAAGACATCCAAATGGCCAACAGGCACATGAAAAAGTGCTCAACATCGCTCAGCATCAGGGAAATCCAAATCAAAACCTCCATGAGATACTACCTCACACCACTCAGAATGGCTAAAATGAACAAGTCAGGAAATAACAGATGTTGGTGGGGATGCGGAGAAAGGGGAACCCTCCTACACTGTTGGTGGGAATGCAAGCTGGTGAAACCCCTCTGGAAAACAGTATGGAGGTTCCTCAAACAGTTGAAAATAGAGCTACCATACGATCCAACAATTGCACTACTAGATACAAATGTAGGGATCCAAAGGGGTACATGCACCCCAATGTTTATAGCAGCAATGTCCACAATAGCCAAACTGTGGAAAGAGTCAAGATGTCCATCGACAGATGAATGGATAAAGAAGATGTGGTATATATACACAATGGAATATTATGCAGCCATCAAAAGGAATGAGATCTTGCCATTTGCAACGACGTGGATGGAACTGGAGGGTGTTATGCTGAGGGAAATAAGCCAATCAGAGAAAGACATGTATCATATGACCTCACTGATATGAGGAATTCTTAATCTCAGGAAACACACTGAGGTTTGCTGGAGTGGGGGAGGGTGGGAGGGATGGGGTGGCTGGGTGATAGACATTGGGGAGGGTATGTGCTACGGTGAGAGCTGTGAATTGTGTAAGACTGTTGAATCACGGATCTGTACTTCTGAAACAAATAATGCAATATATGTTAAGAAAAAAAAAAAAGAAGAAGAAGATAGCAGGAGGGGAAGAATGAAGGGGAGTAAGTCGGAGGGGAAGACGAACCATGAGAGACGATGGACTCTGAAAAACAAACTGAGGGTTCTGAAGGGGAAAGGGGTGGGGGGTTCGGTTAGTCTGGTGATGGGTATTAAAGAGGGCACATTCTGCCAGAGCACTGGGTGTTATGCACAAACAATGAATCATGGCACACTACCTCAAAAACTAATGATGTAATGTATGGTGATTAACATAACAATAAAAAATTATTTAAAAAAATAAATAAATGAAAAAAACGGGTAGACCAAGAATCGTGATTTATCAAGATTCCCAACAAAGAACAGAACCATTTGCCTCATTGTAGGTTTCTAGATCCCTTTAGCTCATGACTTCAAGTACTCTTTATACCCTGACAACTTGCATATTTTATTTCCAGGCCTAACTTCTCTTAGGAGCTCCTGGACTAGAGGGTCCCATTACCTGCTGGGTGTCCTCACGGATGTCTCACAGGTATCTGAGACTTAAGATAACCCAAATCGTACCTTTTTACTCCCTCTCCTCAACCTATTTCTCCCTCACTCCTTACTGAGTATCTCAGTAAATGATGCTCCAATCAACTTAGCTGCTCAAGAGAGAACCCTGGTTGTCATCTGGGTACCTTCCTCCTTTCTTGTGCCCCACACCCAAACTCTTACCTTCTCCCCAGATATGTTCCCTCCCCCACCTCCTCTGCCCAGTCCACACTGCCACCATACCTCACCCGGACAAGTGCAAAATTTCCCTCAGTGCTCTCCTGCTTCCTCTCTTGCTCTCTACAACCCACTCTCCACACACAAGCCAGGAGAGTCTGTTAAACAGGTAAATGAGATCATATCCTTCCCTGTGGAAAACACATTCGAGTTTTCTCCTTGCATTCTAAATAAACTCTAAACTCTTTCCTATGGCCTAGGAGACATGGCCCCTGTCAAACCCTCAGGTGGCCTCCTGCCCCCCTGCCCTTGGTGATCCCGCCCCAGCCACACTGGCCTTCAGTCAGTGGCTTTAACATGCTACGTTCTTTCCTCCTCAAGCCTTCATCCCCGCCATTCCTCCTGCCTCGAACACTCTTTCCTGGCTCTTTGAAAGGCTGCCTATACAGTGGCCAACTGAACATAATAAAAAAAAAATTAAAAAGAAAAAAGAAAGGCTGCCTCCTTTGCATGTTTCAGGTCTTAGATTATATGTCAGCCCCTCAAGCCTGCCTTGACAACCCAATCTAAAATATTTCAACCTGTTGTTTTTACTCATTGGACTCTCTTCCTTTGATGTAATTCTCTCAACTTGCATTTATATATGTATAAACAAAATCATATAAATAATTATACATATAAGTATATACACTTACATACAAATATCTAATTCCTGGATATATATCAATATGTACACACATATATATATTTAATGTCTATTTATCCTATTAGACTGTACACACTTCATGAAAACAGGGCTTACATTATGTTCACTTTTATCTCCTAAGCTTTTAGCACGCTGGATAGCACATAGTAGAAATCAATGAACGATCTGTGAAATAAGTAAGTAAATGAATGGACTGTATCTATATGTTATTCAAGAAAATGTCTGGGTCTTTTCATCAAGCCAAATTTAAGAGTAGACTTCATTTGATAAAGGATGCAAAAACCCTTCGTAAAGCATTGCACAGTGTTAGGTGTGACGATTTTCATTTCTCACTGAAGAATATGGCTGATTCAGAATCATAGCATTATATAATTTTATAGCAAAAAGAACTCTTTAAAGATAATTTCGTTCAACCTTATTTTGGAGCTGAACAAACTGCCCAATTCATTAAATCAGATGCGGCACCCACATCGTTCATATGACCTAAACCACCTGCCTCATTCCTATCTTGCCTACTGATCTATAATGTTGATGGAATATATTAAATTGTGTAAAACTTGTTTACAAGAAAAATTAGCTGATGGTTATATTTAGTTTTTTTTTTAAGATTTTATTTATTTATTTGATAGAGAGACAGACAGCACAAGTAGGCAGAGAGGCAGGCAGAGGGAGAGGGAGAAGCAGGCTCTCCACTGAGCAGGGAGCCCGATGCGGGGCTCAATCCCAGGACCCTGGGATCATGACCTGAGCCGAAGGCAGCCACTTAACCGACTGAGCCACCCAGGTGCCCCTATATTTAGTTTTTAAATTCAAAGTTTTGTGCCATCATACACTGCTATTTCATCTCAGGAGTAGAAACCACAAACAGATGAGCAAGAGATCACTTCCCTATTTCCCCTTCTCCTAAATAATTGGGCACCAATAAGCATAAAAGCTGCAGAAATCCCTTCTTTCTATGTCTCAGTAGTACTTTGTATTGTGAGACTGGATGGGGAGAATATAAAAACAAAGGGACATTTTCATCTCCTTTTCTTTTATCCCAGCCCTATTGATCTGCTATTCAGGAATATGATTATGTTTTCGACTTAATGAAAAAGAGAGCTTCATAACGGTTAGGTGTTATGTCTCTTAAAACATCAAAATGTACAGGATGCAAATATCTAGCTCCTGTGAGGTGCTTTCATTTGTGTCTGAATCTAATTTTTTACAAATGGGAACATCAATGTAAGTGGGCTATTCTGATGTCAACATAACTTCTGCAAGAGTCAGAAATGCGTGTGTTGCATGGGTATAACTACTATGCTAGAAGCATAGACACTGACTGCAATCTGACAATCTTTGCTTAAAGGATAAAAAATACACTTAAAGCCTATGTGGTGTCTTCCTGAAATGGCTTCTACTTTAATCTTCCACTGTTCAGACTACCTACTCTGTACATTGGGCCGAGTACAAAGTACCTCAGATTCAATGTAGTTGTCACTAAAGTAGTAGCAATTTTAGTAGAGACAGCTAAGTTGATCAATGACTGCAATACAGTGTGATAAGCACAGGGCGCTATGGGGGCCCAGGAATGGTACACATAATTCGGACACAGAGGCCACAGAAGGCTCCCTGAAATTTTCTAGATTATGGAATGAGAGGGCATTTCAAGCAGAGCAAAGCCCCTGTGAAAGCAGAGAGGCAACAGAGAGAGAAGGAGAGGGAAAACAGTTCAGCTCACACAATGAAATGGACCTTAAAAGAAGATGAAAATAGGGAGGAAAACCATGAGAGATGCTGAACTCTAGGAAACAAACTGAGGGTTGCTGGAGGGGAGGGGGTTGGGCGGAAGGTGTAACTGGGTGATGTGCATTAAGGAGGGCACTTGATGTAATGAGCACTGGGTGTTGTATACAACTGATGAATCACTAAACTCTACTTCTGAAACTAATAATACAGTATATGTTAACTAAATTGAATTTAAAGAATTAAAAAAAAGAAATATTCTCCTTGACAGTGTACAAGGGCAAATCTGGCTATTTGGAAACACTGTTGAATTTAACCTGTTAATATTGGCCATAAGGAGTGACTAACTTTGGCTGCACTCATTTGTCAGGAAAACTAATTATATGAGCAGTGTTGGTGAGTAGGCTAGGAAACAGATCTGCACAAAACCCGTGTTCCCTGAGGATACTGTACTAATTTGCTAGGATTTTCCCCCTTTTAAGTGGCATTTTCCATTCCCTAAATCTTTCACACCTTGAAAGCAGGTCCTCCATACTCTCATTTTGAGCAGTTTATTAAGCTGCTCAAACAGATTCCAAAGGGAGCAGCTTTGGAATCTGACCTTTTTTATTAGTCATTATTCTTAATGTTTGCAACATTGTATCTACCAGGAAGGGCAATGACTTCTGTGAACCAGACAGGAGCTCAGTAACAAATCTTGGTATCCTCCTGTTTTCATCTATCTCATGGGTTTAAAATGACTCTCAGCAACATTTGACGGATATGAATTATACTGTGCTCTGATACACAAGCATAAATAAAATACTGGTAGATAGAGGAATAATTGCAAGTTTCATATATGCATTTATCTTTGTATGAAGTCTAGTGACTCTGTACTATGTCAGAAAAATAATAAAAAAGCAGATAGCCTGAATTATGAACATCTAGGGTTGTCTAGTGAAAATAATTCAGTTTTTGAAAATAACACTGCTCATAATACTCACAGGGTGTGTGTATTTGCTCTGTGGGACAAATAGCAGGATTTAAACCAGAAATCAGAATTTGTATTGGTAGTTTGACATTTCCTGATATTAAACCTCTTCAGAGTTTATTTGACAACTTGTTTTAAAGTTCTGAGATATGCAGTTGGGTCCACAGACCACAACTTCCCCACCCCCATCAGAAAAGTCATAACATTTAGCTCTGAATTTTAGAATCAAATCTGCCAAAAGCTTCTATGCCTTCCCTAAAACATTCTTCTTTTTTATGTATGGCCCCTAATTATTACAGAGCTATGTGACAAGGGCCAGAAGCATGCCTGAATTCAAGGTAAAGAAATGGAATAATCCTCAAACTTCCCACCCACAAATGAACATTATAACCCTGCAGGAAAAAAAAAATTCTATACTGTGACATGGGATCAGGGAGAGGGAGCTTTCCTTTAAAGTGTTGTTTCTTCCATCTATTAGAAACTTTCCCTCTGATTGGTTGTCTTTGCTACTAGGTGACTCAGATTGATCTTGCTATGAAACCTGTTGTTAACCTTGTAAATACACATCTGTATCAAAACATCTGAATTTAACAAAACTTTAACCATGAAGGAGGATAATTTTTATTGTATAAGACATGACGGAGGAAAAAAAAGAAAAAAAACTTAGGTTAAAAATTTTGTGGCTTTCTCATAAATCTTTTAACTGGTACTAATTATTATTTTTTATTATTTATTTATTTGACAGAGAGAGAGAGAGAGAGAGACAGCAAGACAGAGAGAGCGAGCACAAGCAGGGGGAGCTGCAGGCAGAGGGAGAAGCAGGCTCCTCACTGAGCAGGGAGCCCAATATGCACTCAATCCCAGGACCCTGGGATCATGACCTGAGCCAAAGGCAGATGCTTAACTGACTGAGCCACCCAGGTGCCCCAACTAATTATTTAGTTACAGTTTTAAATTAAATGTTCCTTTCTAATTGTGACTTCTAGTTGTGACTTGGAACATCATTGAAAAATGTTGACTTTGCAAGGTGTACACTTACAATCTGCTTAAGTATTCTGAGGCATTATGGCTAAGATTTCTTCAGGTATTTCTAGGAGGTGGATTTGCCAATGGGGGCTTTTTATCCATAGCTATATTTATTGTAGGCATTGATAAGGGATGTCTTGGAAAGGTTTCCCCCTTCCCTCTCACTAATTAAGATATCAGCATTTGAACTGATTAAGCTTTATTAACACTAAATACCATTCCAAACATGTTTTAAATAAGGAGGACTATATAAGCACAACTGACTGTAACTAAGGTAAATTTTTAAAAAATCAAGTACATCCAGGATTCTTGGAAGTGTAAAGAAGGCATTTTAGTCTGCACACGCTAAAGCTACTGTCCCCAATTACTCAACACAGAGGTCTCTAGAGACTGTTGTTAGCTGGGCTGTTTTGAGATTTAAAGCCACAGTTGAAAACAAAAATGCCTATGGGACCCAGACAGGCAAAGGAGCGAAGCAGGTCCAGTGCCACTCAACTCAGTCAGGTTGGCTCTACTGGAATTTTATTCCGATGGGATCAGATTTCCATGCCGTTTTTACAGAAGGTCAAAAAAGTAGATTTTTTTTTTATTTTTTTTATTGTTATGTTAATCACCATATATTACATCATTAGTTTTTGATGCAGTGTTCCATGATTCATTGTTTGTTCATAACACCCAGTGCACCATGCAAAACGTGCCCTCCTCAATACCCATCACCAGGCTAACCCATCCCCCCACCCCCCAAAAAAGTAGATTTTTATGTGAAGTTTCTTGTGCGTTTTAAATGTTGGCAAATCATTAACCATTCACTTATACATAGTGGGGCCAATCCCATACTGACAAAAATGATGACAATGGGCTACATACCAATCCAAACAGTCACTTGGAAAACTCCTTCTTTTAAAACAAAGACTTACAGTCTTCTTTCTCTCAGCTAGAAACTACCCATTTTTGCCTCCCTGGTTTAAGTTTCCTTCCCTTTAATTCATTCTCCCCCTTGACTTACATTAGGTCTATTAAGATATCATTTATACATAGCAAAATTCATCCTTTTCAAATGTACAGTTTGGTGCATTTTAGCAAAAATGCATAGTCATGTTACCACTACTACAGTTAAAATATAGAACATTTAGTTCACCCCAAGAAGTTCCTAGTGTCCCTCTACAGTCAGTTACTCTGCAGAGCCTCAGCTTTAGGCAACCCTCATCTGCTTTTGGTCACTGTAATTTTGCCCTTTTTAGGATGTTGTTGAATGTGTTAGTAGCTTCTTTTTTGCTGAGCAATATTCTGCTGTACCACAATTGCTGAAGTTTATCATTTGATGGGTACTTGTTATTATTTCTAATTTTGGCCTGTTATGAATAAATCTGTTATACACATTCACCTACAGGTTATCTTGTGGGCATATGTTTTCATTTCTCTTGGGCTGGAATCGTTGAATCAAATGCTAAGTGTAGGTTTCACTTTATGAGCAACTGCCAAACTCTCTTCCAAAGTGACTGTATCATCTGACATTCACACCAGCAATGTCTAAGTGTTCCACTTACTCCAAGTTGCATATCCGTATCTCACTGTAATTTTAATTTGCATCTCCCTAATGACTAATCATATTGAAGTTGTATGTGTGTGTGTATGTGTGTGTGTGTGTGTGTGTGTGTGTTCATTTGCAACCCATGTATGTCTTCTGGACAAGTGTTCATTCATATCTTTTGTCATTTTTCTTGGGTTCTTTATCTTATTGAGATGAGAAGTTCCTTATATATTCTAGATAGAAGTCCTTTACCAAGTAGCTGTTTTGCAAATATGTTCTTTCAGTCTGAGGCTTGTCTGGTCATTTTATTTATAGTGTCTTAAGAATAGAACTTTTAAATATTTTTCTTTAGGGTATATTATAAGCTTTTTAGTCTTATCTAAAAACAGCTTTGCCTAATCCAAACTTACAAAGCTTTTTCTTCTGTTTTGTTCTTCAAGAAATGTGGCTTTATATTTTACGTTTAAGTCTATGATCCAATTTGACATTTAAAAAAAATACGATGTGAAGGGAAGGTCAAGGCGTTTTGGGTTTAGAGTTACAGAAAGACCCAGAATGAAAGCATGGTCTCCAGACATATAACAAATACTACCCTATGTGGTGACTTTCTCCAATCAGAAATTAAGTGCTATTTAGTTCCAGAGCGGTCTATGGCTGCCATACTCTTCCAGTGAAACTACTGAGCGTTTTTCTTTAATAGCATGTTTAACATCATCTCACCTTGATTACTGAGCTTTATGCAGCTCACTTAGATAGCTGAACAATCACCATGTCTCTTTTCAATTTTAGTTTCAAGCCTTAGAGGAGCATTGTGTACCTGTTTAAGTTGGCTACTCAATAGCTGTGGAATCTGGGGCAAAAATTCTATTTCCTCACCTTTAAATGGGCATGACAAATAAGTGATTTTTTTCTGCCCCTTAGTTTTGCAAATTTTTTGGTACAATATCCAGCAGGTAATGTAAATATGTATGAGGGAGCAATGTTACTGAAAGAGCTCTGCTGTGATTTTTCCTTCTAAGCTTTTAAAGTGCATTTTAAATGTAACAGAATTCAGCAAAACAGACCACCACACATAGGAAATTAGACACTGGGAATCTGGCACATGGTCCAGGACTTTGGCTCTTGGCATCGAAGCCCTTCCAAGCGTGCTTACACTTCGCAGTCAATAATTTAAGTTATTCCAGCAAGAGTGCCCTTATTCCTTCCAAGTTAATCATAATGAAGCTGGTGTGCCTTTCTCACTTTCATGTCTTCAGAACATTGTCTTCCCTCCTTCTGCACAGTGTTAACAAGCAAGACAGTGGGTCTAACAGTTCCAAAGCTGGGAAATGTCATGAGAAGTACAAAAACCTCAGAACTGAGTTTTTATTGTTTTCTTTTTCTCCATTAGGATAAAATTTTCCACCTTGCTATGTTACAAGAGGACAAACCACACTCTCCTTTACAACTTGGCTTTTCCATCTCAGACACAGCCAGATTTTTATTTGCAGCAGTGTATTTCTTAATAATACTCTAGCAACACTTCACAATCTTCCACTTGCAGAAACTTGTTTTGGTGGAAAGGTGGGGACAAAACCTTTCTTGAAATGGGTGCAAGAGAGAATAGGAAGCTAGGAAGCAAAGACACTGCAAAAAAGAAGTTTTGCTAGAAGAGGAAAAGAAAAATAGAATGGTAGAAATGAAGGTTTTTATATACATAAAGGTAAACTCAAAATGGATGAAAGACCTCAATGTGAGAGAGGAATCCATCAAAATCCTAGAGGAGAACAAAGGCAGTGACCTCTTCAACATCGGCCACAGCAACTTCTTTCAAGACACGCCTCCAAAGGCAAGGGAAACGAAAGTGAAAATGAACTTTTGGGACTTCATCAAGATAAAAAGCTTCTGCACAGCAAAGGAAACAGTCAACAAAACAAAGAGGCAACCCACGGAATGGGAGGAGATACTTACAAATGACACTACAGATAAAGGGCTGGTATACAAGATCTATAAAGAACTTCTCAAACTCAACACCCAAAAAACAAATAATCAAGTCAAAAAATGGGCAGAAGACATGAACAGACACTTCTCCAAAGAAGACATACAAATGGCTAACAGACACATGAAAAAATGTTCATCATCATTAGCCATCAGGGAAATTCAAATCAAAACCACATTGAGATACCACCTTCCACCAGTTAGAATGGCAAAAATTGATAAGGCAAGAAACAACAAATGTTGGAGAGGTTGTGGAGAAAGGGGAACCCTCTTACACTGTTGGTGGGAATGCAAGTTGGTACAGCCACTTCGGAAAACAGTGTGGTGGTGCCTCAAAAAAATTAAAAATAGAGCTACCCTATGACCCAGCAATTGCACTACTGGGTATTTACCACAAAGACACAGGTGTAGTGAAAAGAAGGGGCACATGCACCCCAATGTTTATAGCAGCAATGTCTGCAATAGCCAAACTGTGGAAAGAGCCTAGATGCCCTTCAACAGATGAATGGATAAAGAAGATGTGGTCCATATATACAATGGAATATTACTCAGCCATCAGAAAGGATGAATACCCAACTTTTGCATCAACATGGATGGGACTGGAGGAGATTATGCTAAGTGAAATGAGTCAAGCAGAGAAAGTCAATTATCATATGGTTTCACTTATTGGTGGGACATAAGGAATAGCAATTGGAGAAGGAAGGGAAAAATGAAGGGGCGGAAATTGGAGGGGGAGACAAACCATGAGAGACTATGGACTCCGAGAAACAAACTGAGGGTTTTAGAGGGGAGGAGGGCAGGGGGATGGGTTAGCCCAGTGATGGGTATTAAGGAGGGCACATATCGCATGGAGTACTGGGTGTTATACACAAACAGTGAATCATGGAACACTACATCAAAAACTAATGATGTACTGTATGGTGACTAACATAACATAATAAAAAAAAAGAAATGAAGGTTTTTAAAGATGGAAGACACTGGTCATAAGGAATAAACAACTCTACTGCACTCACTTGGGAAACTGATTAGGTGAATAGTGTTGGCAAGCAGGGCAGGAAATAGATGTGCACAAAACTCAACACCAAAACAACTTTTATCAGAGCCACCAATGACCTGCACACTACCAAATCCAAGAGTCCATTCTCAGCCTTCCTTTAACCTATCTGCAGCATTGGCACAGTGGGTCATTCTCTCTTTCTTGAAGGACTTTTCTCACTGAGTTTTCAGGACGCCACCTTTCCCTTTTGTTTTCTCCTTCCATGCCTGCTTCTTCTCTGTCTCCTTTACTGGTTCCCCCTTAACTCCTCAACTTCAGCCATTGGACTGCTTTTCTTGTTCCTCCATACTCATGCTCTAGGAGATCTCATTCAGTCTCATCAATTTATATACCACCACATTAGGCAGAATAGTGTCCCACTCCCCAAAGATGTCCAGATCTGAATTTCTGGAACCTGTGAACATGTTACATTACATGGCAAAAAAGAATTAAGTTTGCATATGGAATTAAGGTTACTAATCAGCTCTCCTTAAAAGAGATTAGTCTGGATTATCCGAATGGGTCCAGTGCAATCATAATGGTTGCTAAAGTATAAGAGGGAGGCAGAACAGGATGTCAGAGTGATGCATGCTGAGAAACACTCCAGTCACCATTGCTGGCTGTGAAGATGGAGGAAGGCAGCCATGAGCTGAGGAATGCAACAGCCTCCAGAAGCTTTGAAAAAGCAAAGACAGAGGGAGGAGGGGCAAGATGGTGGAGGGGTAGGAGACCTAAATTTTGTCTGGTCTCAGGAATTCAGCTGGATAGGTATCAAACCATTCTGAACACCTACAAACTCAATAGGAGATCGAAGGAAAGAACAGCAGAAACTCTCTAAACAGAAAAGTGACCACTTTCTGGAAGGTAGGACATGTGGAGAAGGGAACCCAAGGTGATATCTGGGAAGACAAACCAAGGGGGGAGGGAGCCTCTGTCAGCCAGCTACTGGCAAGTGATAGAGCAGTGGAACACAAAATTGGAACTTTTAGAAGTCGGCTCCGCTGAGGGACGTCACTCCAGTGGCTAAGCGGGGGATGGAACCCTCGCTGGGACAGTGTGGTTTCAGGACCCTCGGGGTCACAGAAAGACCAGGGGTGCCTGAGTGCAGCAGAGCTCCCAGGTATCGGAGCGGGGAAGCCGGCTGCAGAGACGGAGCCGAGGCATGGGCTCTCAGCTCGGGGTTGCCATAAACTGTGATCCATGGCACAGTTGGGCCACCGTTCTTCCAGCAGGGACCCAACAAGCGGCAAATCTGGGGAGACTGCCCTTCCTCCCCGGGGAGGAGCGGCACAGGAGTGCACCGCAGGAACCTGGTGGGTTTGAAGACTACAAACGGGTTTGTGTGCCACAGATAGAAATGCCCAGTCACAGGCTGGGTGAGCATGGAGTGCAGCTGGAGACTGGGGAGACGGGAGTGATTGACTGCTTTTCTCTGGGGGCGCACTGAGGAGTGGGTTTAGGGTAACTCTAAACCCAAGTTCTCGGCTCTTCCAGGGCAGAGATTGGGAGGCCGCCATTTTCACTCTTGTCCTCCAAAGTTGTATGGAATGCTTGCAGGGAACAAAAGCTACTGAGAGCAAACCTGAGCCGATTACCTAGCCTGCCCCC
>NW_027398162.1:12446-13215 GCF_003265705.2 Callorhinus ursinus
TCCGCCTCAGGCAAAGACATTTGAGAATCACTGCAACAGGCTCCTCCCCCAGAAGATCAGCAAGAACAGCCAGCCAAGACCAAGTTTACCGATCAATGAGAATGGCAGAACTCCTGCACTAGGGGAATACAGCATATAGAATTCATGGCTTTTTCCCCATGATTCTTTAGTCTTTGAAAGTTAATTTTTTAAATTTTCTTTATTTTTTTCTTTTTCTTTTTTTCTTGAATTTTTCTTTTTCCCTTTTTCAACCAACATTCTTTTTTTTTTTAATTTTTTATTGTTATGTTAATCACCATATATTACATCATTAGTTTTTGATGCAGTGTTCCATGATTCATTGTTTGTTCATAACACCCAGTGCTCCATGCAGAACGTGCCCTCCTCAATACCCATCACCAGGCTAACCCATCCCCCCACCCTCCTCCCCTCCAGAAACCTCAGTTTGTTTTTCAGAGTCCATCATCTCTCCTGGTTCGTCTCCCCCTCTGACTTACTCCCCTTCATTCTTCCTCTCCTGCTATCTTCTTCTTTTTCTTTTTTCTTAAAATATGTTGCGTTATTTGTTTCAGAAGTACAGATCTTCAACCAACATTCTTATCAATCCCTTTTTTAAAAAATCTTTTTTTATTTTTCATTTTTAGAGTCATATTCTAGTGCTCGCTTTGGCAGCACATATACTAGAGTCATATTCTATCCCTTCATTGTAGTTAATCTTATTTCTTGTATATATATATATATATATATATATATATATATATATATATAT
>NW_027398163.1:0-13204 GCF_003265705.2 Callorhinus ursinus
GAGGGAGGGAGGGAGGGAGGAAGGAAGGAAGGAAGGAAGAAAGAAAGGAAGGAAGAAAGAAAGAAAGAAAGAAAAAAGAAAGTCAGAAAGAAGAAAGAAAGAAAGAAAGAAAGAAAGAAAGAAAGAAAGAAAGAAAGAAAGAAAGAAAGAAAGAAAGAAAGAAAGAAAGAAAAAGAAAGAAAGAAAGAAAGAAAGAAAGAAAGAAAGAAAGAAAGAAAGAAAGAAAGAAAGAAAGAAAGAAAGAAAGAAAGAAAAAGAAAGAAAGAAGGAAAGAAAGAGAAAGAAAAGAAGGAAGAAAGAAAGAAGCTATTTTAGTTAAATCAAATCCTTTGACAACTATTGAACAATGTAGTCCCTTTGTTAATCAGTAAAATGTGTTTCCAGTTCATCATTTCTCATGTTCCCCAGTTCCCATATTCTAGTTCCTCAATCAGTCCCATGTAAATCACCTGGGTCCCATTTCAGATTTATGAATTAGAATCTAGGCATGAGTGGGCAGTGGTGACAGGGATGAGCACTGGAATTTACATTTGCAAATAAGTCACCTGCATGATTTTGATGAGTTATCCACTATAGATAAGGACTTACTATGAAGATCTTGGAAGGATACATAAGCCAATTTCTATGCCCCATCAGACAACTGGACCAGGATCAGAGGATGACATTTAAAGCAGTTGGGGGGGCGATAGGAAAAGAGCACTTTCTCAGTAAAAGGTACTGAACAACCTGAACTAATGAGAGTTGTTCTCTTGAGATTTCTGTACTGAATAGGAGAGAAGCTCATATAGGCAGGTGATCATACATTCTTCACAAATAAAACAGCATCTGTAATGTGTACTCTCTAACCACCAAGCCTGGGGCAACTGCAAACAGACACCATCATGGATAGCTGCTAACACTGCGTTAGTTTTCAGAACTTCAAGTCTCACACCTTTTGAAAGTGCTACTTTTCTTAAATATAGCCAAAACCATGTTAATAGACTTAAGCACTGAATCTCAATGAGGGTACTTGGCATAATGCAAGAGCAAGCATAAGAATGCTTGAAATAAATTTCCATAAATACGAAGCAAGCCTGTCAACAAATTTAATTTCTGTCTGATTTAATAAAGGGCTAGATAAATATACAAATATGAGAATTATAAATTATGTTTTAATTTTCCTCACCTGCTATAACTGTCTTACAGCAGGTTAAAGATTATAAATTGAGATTTTTATCTCAGCTAATCTCATTTAACATTGCTTCACAATTAGTTAGCTAAAAGGAAATTGCAGCTTCTAAGCACAAAGTCTGAGACTGATCTAATCAGTTCTTTTGTTTAAGATTATTGTATTATGAATTTCAATATTTGAATATGATAAATTATTGTATGTTGATATACAAACATACACATATACTTGTCTGCTTTTCAAAAGACTGAGTCAGAATGTCTAATTATAGTGTAGTTATTGTATTATTACATGGTCTTTGTTTTATTATTCCCATTCAAGAGGTATAGAAATATTTGAGGAAATCTTTTGTAATTGAGAAAATTGTTTATAATGGTCAATAAGAAACATCTTTCCAAACAAAAGACTCATACGTCATGGAGGTTTTCCCCCTCTGATTGGGATGTTAGGCTCTCACCTAGGAGGGGAACAATAGCCTAGACTTCTGTTCACTTCCCATCCATGACGGATCAGTTTCCCAGTTCACTTCTCTCTTGGTGTTCCATGAGAGGCACATCTCCTTGTTTGCTCACCTGTCCAGGTGTTCAGAAATAGCGGGCCTGTTCTGCTGTGTGTAGAGGAAAGCTTCTTTGCACCACAAAGGGCTGATGCAGAGGTAGGAGTCCTCCACTCACCACATACTACCCTGTTCTCCAGATGAAAAAAGTGCAAGGAGAGGAAACAATAAATGATATCCAAAGAAATCTGGAGTATTTCTGCTCATTTCAGAATAATAGTAATATTGCCCATGAGAAGGAAACTTAGGAATCTGGTTAACTTAAACTTTAAAATTCAGAACCAAAAGACTTCCTCAGCTAGCATTATATCAATATAACTTATCTTTTTTAGCATATGAAATGATGCCTGACTGGCAAAAAAAGGAATCAATAGCATTATTAAAGAATTCTAGTTACATGTAATTACAAACTGATTTTGTAAATTAATCCACTTATCGATTGGCTCTTTTTAAATGTTTAGATGCTTTAATTAATTTACTTATTTTTATATTTGCTTAACGATTCACCACCTTTAAATATTAAATGAAATGGTAACATGTATTGTGACTGAAGAAAGACATCTTGCAGTATGATTTCTTTTTCTCTGTTGTGCGTTCTTCCTAGATGTGTGTCACCACTACTGTGTGAATTCTGAATCCTGTACCATTGGGGATGACGGAAGTGTTGAATGTGTCTGTCCAACACGCTATGAAGGTCCAAAATGTGAGGTTGACAAATGTATAAGGTGCCATGGGGGGCACTGCATTATAAATAAAGACAGTGAAGATATATTTTGCAAGTAAGTGGACACCCAGCTTAATTTATAAAAGCATTCGAGCCCAAAAGGATCTAGCAGTTCAACAATAAATGTGAAGATAATGTAAATTATTTTTATCCTAAGATTCTATATAGTGACCAGTGCATCCTTGTTTGTTTGTTTGCTTTTCTCTTTTTGGTTGTAGATAAAATTCAGTTCATTTCAGTTAAATGAACTTATTCAACACCTATTATGTGCAATTGGGGAACATGAAAATTTATCATATAATCATGTAATGATATGGTCAGATCATTCCCTATGTAGAATATTCCTAATAGTAAGCATGAAATAGTGAAATGCAACATACCTTAAAAAAGCTATTTGTAATATCCCTAAATTTGAATAGCTCAGGCTTTTAAATGTTTCATCATTATCATTGACAGCGAGTGTTTACTTTTCTGTTGTTACAAAATCAGCGTGTAGGGGAGGAGCAAAAGACCTGTCTAATGTAAATACATTTTAATCTTTGGATTTTTATCTGATTTTAAGCACAATGGTCCAAAATGAGGAGAAGGAATCATGTGTCCTAGGAGGCAACTAAAATAAAAACGTCCAAGTTAGACTTTGGTTACGTTGCCTTTGGCCCTTTGGCTTTAAGATCAAGTGACTGGAAAATAGAGCATCACAGCTAAAGGATAATGCCGTTTGGTTTCTTTCCTTAAACAGGTTTCTGCCACTGAGGTTAAAGTTCAGTCCTCACTCTGAACTTCTTTTAACAACCTTTTAAAAGAAGGGCTTATAAAGCACTGGACTCCTTGCTTAGGAGTATCATAAATGAGAATATGAGGTAGAAAAGCATGCTGTCAAGGGCTCATGCCACGGCTTCTACTGAGACAGCTCTGTGGGGGTACCAGCCCTGAGTTATGTTGTCTCCCAAAGAGGGCCCAATAAAATTTTATTACAGACAGCATCAACATTTTTTTCTTTTTTATTTACTCTCATTTTAGAATTTACTCTGAGTATGATTTGTGTTGTCATTATGAATGACAGATACTCAAACCCTCAAATTGGGTCACTTGAAAGTACATTATTTTTTAAGTAAAATAATTGAAAATACAACTAATTATAAATATGTGCCTTTGATAAGTATATAAAAGCAAATGCATTTTCATGTAAACGACCAAAGTCATGTTTGCTCATTAAGCTCATCAGTTCTTTGTGATGAAACTTGAGCAAGACAGAACTTTGTTTCCATGAGTGAACATATATTTTTCTCTCTGTCCAGTGCACCATATCAGAAATGCACTGTAGTGTCTTGCTTACGACTCCATTCCATTCACACAGGAAATAATAGACTATCATCTAAGACAGGCTATAAGCTGCAATTTCCTTCCCAGTTTACCTTGGAAAAGCTCATGCAGAGACACACATTGTGTTTTCATTACAAGGGGAAGTTCCAGATGAAAAAAGAAGGGTGAGACTCTTTGGGCTCTTAGTACTGCCTGCTACAGAGAAAACTGGCTTCATCATCCTAGAAACACCAGAACCTCATAACCCTAGTAGGCTACGAAGATCCAACATTGTAGTTCTTGACTCTTAAAAGATCCTTTTTGAAAAAGAATATGTCAGATAAATAACAGTTGCTAACAAAGGAGTAGATAGTGGAAGCTTAAAAATAGTATAATCCTTGATCAAATAGACTATATAACATATGAGCATGACAATACAAAGAAGACTCTGGGTATTCTGAAACTTGTTAGACAAGTTTGTCTTCATGTCTATGGTACTTTCCATCTTAGCATTAAATGATGTTTAAGTGATAGTAGAATTTCTGTCTCACAGGTAAATAACTGGTAGTAAAACAACCACAACTGAATTACAGTAAATCTTTTACATAAATAGAAAAATTCAAGCCTTCACGTATATGTGTGATTTCAAATAGTCAGGTGTGTTTCTAATGCATAGTCTGTGAGCTGTCAACTAGAATAGATACTCTGTCAAGTATAATAAATTTAATCTTTAAAAATGGAGCTAATTGTATATTTTTCTCTTTTGTGGAAATCTGAGTAAATACTGATGAAGAGTGACTTGATCATAATTTGGAATAGCCTAAGTAATACCTTTGCAATGTCAGTTGTTATAGGATTTCTTTGTGCGAACAGGACAACTGGTAATTAACTTGTGGAAAGTGATATATCACAAAATGTGTGTGTGTGTGCGTGTGTGTGTGTGTGTGTGTGTGATATGCCTCTAAGAAATGAAATTATGATGAAAACCAGCATTAAAATATGAGCTGAACTCTTTGATGCATTATAATGATTTGAGTAATTTGTATTTCACATTTGAAATATATACAAATGTCTGTCTTCAATTTAGGATTCAAACAAAACCTTTAGAAGGAGAAAGAGGCAACATCTTTTATAACTCTTGAAAGCAAGTGTTAAAAGCAATCAATACTTAGAATTTTTTTTTTTCTCTTTTAGAAGCTGATATTTGGTGTATTTTGTAGGAAATACTTTAATGTATAATGAGCTATTTTTTTCTCTTTGACGTTGTCTTTTTGATAGAACAAGAAACCATAACTTGCTGCTCTTTGATTTTCAAGGAGGCTGGGATGGAGGGCAAGGAAAAGTCTCCCGGATGCATTTAACAGATCAGACACCAATACTGCTAAATGTATACTTGTCTCACTTTGCATCCATATTCAGATACCTTTAGATTTAAGGCATCCTCTGTTAAATCTTGGAAATTTGAACTACTGCTTCCTTTTCCATGTTGGTTCTACATTCAAATATCTCCAGCCAGTACATAGTTGACTCATTACTTCTGTTCATCTTGAAAAGAAATGTGATTTTAATATCCAGGCTTTTAAAAAATATCTTTAAATTAAACACTTGGAAAAATGATAAGCTTTTTGGTGTATTTCCAACAGGCTTACCACCTACAGGAGCTGAAATAAATATTCACAGAATAAATTAATCAGGATCGCCTACTGATCATTTCAGGCATCTAACCGATTATTGGGAATTACCCTTTGATGGATGTAACACAATAGGTATCCATCATGGAGAGGATCAAAGTGATCAGTGATATTGCAACCTGATTTATGTGTCAAGCTTGTGACACCACTGATTGCTTCATCACACCTAGTGCCAACATGACCTCATAATCAGAATAGTGGCATGATCTGTTGTAATTCTGATTTGGGCCAAAGCTTGTATTATTCTGTCAACCTACTTCCCATACAGGAGATCTCTTGATAATTTAGAATGTCGATGCACTTTTGTCTGTTCCCCCAACAATTTTCAATGTCCAATCTAAGAGTATTTATTTATATCAAAATATAGCACAGCAAATAAGAAATTGCTGTATTTTCCTATTATTGTTATGCTTGTTTTTTTCCATGCAGCAGTAGCCATAGTGTTTTTCTTATCTCAGACATGCAATGTGCTATAAATTAGAATTGTTTCCATAAGTTTTCCACAAGAAAGCCTACCTCATTACCTTGTTGCCAGACTACATATTTTTCCTATAACACTACTGTTTATTTTTGCAATGAACTTCCCATGAATTTTTTATGTGTTAGAGTAAAAAAAAAAGACATTAATTACAGTACATAATCAAAGAGAAGCAGTGAGATAAAATGACTACCAGATAATCCTATACTTTCTTACAAAACCTGGAATCTAAAACTCATAACAGTTTTTTTGGACCAGATTTTCCAGTTTACAAGAAATAGCTGAAGCATTTTCTTCCAGAATATTTGACCATGTGGTTTATAATTCACACTGATGTCACCAAGTCCTGGTTGTATGAAAAGGGAATAAGATCCTGATGCTAATGTTTCCCTGCAGTGTAAGTGATAGACATTAGAGCATATTTTTTCACATATATATATATATATATAGCTATATTAAAATTTTATATTAAGCAAATGGGTTGAAAATTTGAAAACTACCAAAAGAAAACATTTGTCTGTCATCATTTTGTTAAAAAAATTTTTTTTTTGCCTCCAGGAAGTCTGTCTTTCTGAAAACTTACTTTTAGCCAGACACTCATTACTCCTCTATGATGAATATTCTCATCTGCAGAGAGTTTATGTCCACTGCAACAATAATGATGCCAGTGACAATGAGCTTTCTTTCTTCTTTGTTGCTGCAGCTGCACTAATGGAAAGATTGCTTCTAGCTGTCAGTTATGTGATGGCTACTGCTACAATGGTGGCACGTGCCAACTGGACCCTGAGACAAATGTACCTGTGTGTCTGTGAGTATTGTACAATGCTGTGGGCATTTTGTGCCATGACTCTGTATGGACATGGAATCCCTCCTCCATTGTTCTCCTTTCTTGGGGTAATACATTTTATCTCAGGGGGGTGGGGTAATACATTTTAAATGAATGTTTCATGGACATCTCTGATCAAGTATTGTCCCTCAGTGTCTCAGATGCTACAGAATCTCCTCCCTCATCAATGTGCTAGTGATTTCATAAGAAAGAGCTCATTTAATTATTAGCATCATACCCATTAAAGACATTCATAGATCTTTGAACTTGGGAATGCCAGGGAGAATTATTCTAATTTCATTGACCGTATTCAGGTATGGGAAACCCAGGCATAATCGTATTTACGAACACTTGGTACTTACAGCCATTCCTTTCAAAAGACCTTGTGGGATCTTTTCAAATGTATAATGCTATTTGATGTCTGTATCAGGTTTAGAGTGTGGTATTATGTAAGCCTATTAAGCCCTCATCTCCTTTGGAATTCATTAACTTGAATCTGGGTTTCTAAACATTTGGAAAGTACTGGAGATTCTCTGCTCATGAGAAAATCTAGAATTTAATATTTTCCCCTCTGTCCAGAATGGACAACCTGAAATAAAACCATTCCACTTACGTGGTTTCTATTTTGATTTTTCTTTTATCACTACTTGACTAGAAGGATGACATCCACATATGATCCACTTCCACGTTCTGTCCCCCTCTTGTCAGAGTAGCATGTGATGAGTGTGAATGAGAGAGAAATGAGCATACCTGATGAAGTTATAGTCATATGTTACTATCTCTGTATGAAATAAATTTGAAACATATTTAGAAAAAAAAAGTCAGACACTTTATTTAGCTGTATTTTACTGAAATTCTGCAGATGCTCTGTGGGGTTTAAAAGTCAGCGCTGTGACCAGAAAGAAAACCCTTGTGATCACTACTGTCAGAATGAGGGGATTTGCACTTTAACTGCGTTTAATGAGCCAAGATGCAAGTAGGTTTAACCTTCCACTTACCACTGCGCTTCGTGTGACATCATTTCAGGCCACAGTTCATTGGTTTAAATCATGAACATCCACATGCATTTCACAGTGTATACTTAATCTCGGGGCTCATCTCTGTCACACACACTTAACCTTTGCTTCGCTCACTGACAAATGTATGCACCACAGTCAGCTAGAGTGTCTAGAAATATAATGGAGGGAATGAAAAAGCTCATGGAACCGTCTAATAAAAATGCATTTGCTAGAATAGTGGCTTTTAATTAAAGAAGTACAGAAGCAGGTGTTTTTAGGCTATTGCTATAGTTTATAATATAAATTTGGAATAGTGGCTTTTATTTAGTAACTGACTTTTCATATCAAGTGCTGATGAAATAATACATTATTATGTTTCCCAAATTTTTACTGAGAACACTCTTACTTTAACCAGAAAGATTTCTTTACAGATGAAATAGGTACATGGTAAAAATTTGGTTTCCTAATAGTTTAAATCTTTCTTTCCTGATTCAATTTGTCCATAACAAATAAACTCACCTCCTCTGAGAAATTTCAGGGAACACCTTTGGGGAAACTACCCACCACAATGGAAGTAATTTTTGCACTTTCCCATTTGAGCTTTAGAGATGGATCATATTTGACATCCCCCATAATACCCAATGTCATAAACAGAGGCCATGATTGGCACCTGATAACAGTCCCAGGGTGGTGTCACAGTGTACTTATGAATGGTCTTTAAGCACAATTGTATTGAAATTCAGATGTCTCATTATCAAAACTCTACAGTTTTGTTCACAAATGATCTATATTGTTATTCAAGAAAATGTCATTCTTTAGATAATAGTCCAAAATAATATGGGAAGTGATTAAAGTAATCACATAGAAAAAAAAATGGTATTCTTTATTTTTCTTCCTGGAATATATTTGAATATGTCAAACCAACATTCCTATATAAACTACATCCAAAAATACCACTTTAAATATTAGTCTACAAATGTATATAAACTTATCTGTTAAAGCATTGATTCAGTTCATACTCAGGTTTGTTGTACCTTGTGCAAGTGAAGACAGAGGAGACTCTTCAGTTCTACTTGAACCTGGCTCTACCCTAAATTCCTACAGCCATTCAGCAAATATTGATAGACCCTGAAAGTATGCTTTGTCCTAGACAAAGTATGTCCTAGACAAGTAAAAATGGATGAAATTTAACCCCCAACATCAAGGAGCTCATTAATTAATGGGGTGAAAAATTCATAAACAACTAATTAACCTATAATGATGTAGGTGTGAACACAGGAAAAAAGAGGGGGCAGTGGAGTCTTAACAGGGCAAGTGATTTGTTCAGAATGGAAATGGAAGCTTTATAGAAAAGACAATTTTTCATGGTTTGTGTAGTTCATGAAGTTCAGGGAGGTTGGGAAGAGCATTCTGAAAAGAAAGTAACATAAGCGAAGACATGGATGTGAGACTTAATGGCCTATTTGGGGAACTGTGAGTGGATGCATATAGCTAGAATGAAGGGTGACTGTAGTTGGGAGGGGGAGGGGTGTGAAGACACAAAACTGAAAAGGTAAATTAGAATCCTATTTAGGCCAAAGTTGGAAGATTGCATAGGATCCCAAAAGGAACGAATAGCCAGAGATTTGAGGCAGATGCTTGAGCTGAAGGAGTTGGCTTTTGCAAGGTGATGCTCATTGGCGTTTGGGGGAGAGCCCTGGAGATCAGCTACAGGGAACCCACATGAGAAAGTTTGGCACCACTTCAGGAGAAAAGGGATGAGTGCTCGAACCTGTGCAGTACAACTGGAGGGAAGAAGAGCAAGGGCAAGAGATTCATGGATATTTCAGAGTTAATAAGTCCAGAGTGAAGCTTGGCCAAACATTGATCCAGGTACTCATGTTACTTCATGTTAGGACACCAGTAATGCCTACTCTGGGGCCCAGTCTTCTTAAATCTTGTTCCTCTTCATTATGTCCAGGCAACATACATATAACATTTCAGACCCACCCTCCTTCCTCCCCATAAATAAGTCTAGGAACATGCCTGCCCAGAGAATGCCCCTGGGTCCCCAGAATAGGTATCTCTCATGGGCATAGCAGCCCACAATAATGTTCTCTTCCACTTTTTACTCTTAGCAAGTACCGTCAGAGGCACCTGGCCTTTAAAAGTGATAATCAGCCTATTTCATTAACTCATCGAGGAAAAATACATTAATTGGAAAGGTTTAGAACAAAAATATTTCACTTTTGTGTATGTTTGTCTCTATCTCTATGTGCATTTGGTTTTATGGAAGTTTTGTGCCTTTGTTTTTTACAATCTAAAGTTTATTCTGATGGTAGCAGTAATGCTTACTGGATCCCTCAAATAACTTAAGCTATAAAAGAAGCATAGAAGAGATAATGATATTCTGCTTTCATTCATTCATTAATTCATTCACCAAATGTTTGTTGATAATCTAAGATGAATGAGAGCCTGTGTAAATTAGGAAGGATAGTTAATAAGAGCTAAAACTGACTTAGCAAAGACTTTCTGCAAAGCACTTTACATATTTTATGTAAGGTTATAATATTATGCTGATGATTATCATCATCATCATCATCACCATGTAATTGTTATCCCCATTTCACAGATAACACTGAGGTTACATACTAGGAAGCGATGGATACCTGAGATTCTGATGACACTTGTTTGATTCTAAAGTTCAGGCCCCGGTTATAACTCTTATTCTGTCCTACTTCCTTTATGCTGTACTAACTCTAACGTGGTTTTTACTTTGAAGAATTTAAAATTTATTTTGGTAGATGAATGGATTTTAAAACCTTAAAATTTCATTTGACAATTGTTATAATAGTTAAGTGGGTGATGTGTGTTAATGAGGACACTGGTTCTGATGAGCACTGGGTGTTTATGTAAGTGATGAATCACTGAATTCTACTCCTGAAGCTAATATTACGCTATACGTTAACTAACTGGAAATTAAATAAAAAATTTGAAACAAACAAACAAAGAAATATGACTAAAGTGTTGTGGGAAGCTATTTCAATAGAGATCAATTTATGATTCCTTGTTGGAGAGAGAAAAACTTTATAGATGAAGTGATAGTTTCATAGTATTTTGAAAAAAAATGTGTAGTATTTGTATAGATGGGAAATGGCTAAAGGCCTTTCTTGAAAGAGGAAGAGAATAGGTCTGAAAGTAACATGACGGTTGTTGAGAACAGAACATAGCCTACATGGCAAACTGGGAAGAGAGAAGACTAGAGAGATATGTGGGGGCCAGTTGATGAGGTACATTTTATGCCATGACACAAGAGTGGGTTTACAGAAAGAAGAGTAGATGATTAAGGATCTAGGAAATACCACTGTTTGATACTGTGTTATAAAGGAATCAACAAAAGTAAATGAGAAAAAATGGAAAATGGAGGGAATTTTTCAAAGAGTGGATTCCTCCAAGTCAAACGAGTAGAGTGTTAAAAGAATATGAACTCAAAGAAGAAGAAAGAAGGAAAGAAGAAAGAAAGAAAGAAAGAAAGAAAGAAAGAAAGAAAGAAAGAAAGAAAGAAAGAAAGAAAAAGAAAGAAAGAAAGAAAGAAAGAAAGAAAGAAAGAAAGAAAGAAAGAAAGAAAGAAAGAAAGAAAGAAAGAAAAAGAAAGAATAAAGATATATCAACTCCAGGAGCAAGATGGCAGAGGAGTAGGAAACCTAGATTTCGTCTGGTCTCAGGAATTCAGCTGAATAGGGATCAAACCATTCTGAACACCTATGAACTCAACAGGAGATCAAAGAGGAGAGTAGCAATAATTCTCTGAACAGAGAAACGACCATTTACTGGAAGGTAGGACGTGCAGAGAAGTGAATCCGAGGCGATATTCAGGAGGATAGATGGTGGGGGAGGGGCCTCCGTCGGCCGCTTCTGGCAAGTGATAGAGCCCCCGAGCACAAAATTGGACCTTTTAGATGTTGGCTCTGCTGAGGGACGTCGCTGCAGTGGCTAAGCAGGGGGTGGAATCCTCCCAGGACAGTGTGGTCTCAGGACCCTCAGGGGTCACAGAAAGACCGGGGGTGCCTGAGTACGGCAGAGCTCCCAGGTATTGGAGCGGGGAAGCCGGCTGCAGAGACGGAGCCAAGGCACGGCCTCTCACCTCGGGGTTGCCCTGAACTGTGATCCGCGGCCCAGTCGGGCCACTGCTCCTCCAGCAGGGACCCAACAAGCGGCAGAGCCGGGGAGACTCTCCTTCCTCCCCGGGGAGGAGCGGCACGGGAGCGCACCGCAGGGATCTGCTGGGTTTGGAGACTCCACACGGGGTCGGGTGCCAGAGATACAAAAGCTCAGAAACAGGCCCGGTGAGCACGGAGTGCGGCCAGAGACCAGGGAGGTGGGAGTGACTGCTTTTCTCTGGGGGCGCACTGAGGAGCGGGGCCCCGAGTTCTCAGCTCCTCCGGGTGGAGATTGGGAGGCCACCATTTTCGCCCTGGTCCTCCAAAGCTGTACTGAGAGCTTGCAGGGAACAAAAGCTCCTGAGAGCAAACCCGAGCAGCTTGCTTAGCCCAGACCGACAAGGGCAGGCAATTCAGCCTCCGCAAAGATATTTGGAAACCACGGCAACAGGCCCCTCCCCCAGAAGATCAGCACGAACAGCCAGCAAGCCAAGACCAAGTTTACCGATCAAGGAGAACGGGACAACTCCAGCGCTAGGGGAATACTGCACGGAGAATTCATGGCTTTTCTTTACCATGATTCATTAGTTCATCAAAGTTAATTTTTTTAACTGTTTTTCTTTATTTTTCTTTTTCCCTTATTCAACCAACATCTTATCAATCCCTTTTTTAAAAAAAACATTTTTTTATTTTTCATTTTTAGAGTCATATTTTATCCCTTCATAGTAGTTACCCTTATTTTTGGCATATATATATATATATAAGTTGTTCTCTCTTTAAAATTTTGAGATACAGTTTCTTCTAACAGATCAAAATATACCCTAAATCACTAGTGTATGGCTTTGTTCTAGTCTCCTGCCTGATCACATTCTCTGCCTTTTTTTTTTTTTTTTTTTATCTTCTTTCTTTTTTCAAACAACTTCTTACCTTATCAATTCCTTTTATAAAATCTTTATAATTTTCATCTTTATAGTCATCTTCCATCCCTTCATTGTATCAACCATTATTTTGTACATATATGTCTTTCTTCCTTTAAAATTTTAGGAGGGACTTTTTTCTAACAAACCAAAATACGCCCAAATTCTAGTGTGTGGCACTGATCTATGCACCAGCCTGATCACATTTGATCATATTCTGCTTTTTTTGTATTGTTCTGTTTTTGTTTTTACCTTTTTTTTTCTCATTCTTTTTTCTTTCTTTCCCTTTCTTTTCCCCTGGTTTCAGGTCTTTTCTGATTTGTATACAGTATATTTGCTGGGGACATTGTTAACCTGATAGCATTTTGTTCTCTCATTCATCTGTTCTCCTCTGGACAAAATGAC
>NW_027398164.1:0-9665 GCF_003265705.2 Callorhinus ursinus
GTACTTTATACACATCACACAGTAGGTGTCATCTCGTACAGACGAGAAAATGAGGCTGACATTAGCACGTAACTTGTACAAGCAGCAATTAAGACCTAGGGTGATCTGACTTTGGACACCTGTGTTTTTAAAATATGGGTGTCCACACAAGATGGATGAAATTATATCTACCTCATTGATTTGTGAGGATTATGTAACATTGGTTACATGGGAGGCACTTATTAAATGGTAGCTACTATAATATTGTCTAGATTAAGTTCTGTTTCTTAGTTTTTACTTTATTTTTCAGTTTTGTTTGTTTGATTTATGAGGCCTATGGGAAAAAAAAATCTGTGGACAAAAAGGAAGCAATCCCAAGAGGTAAAGAAAAAGCATTAGGATGGGAGGGAATTTTTTTTTCCTCCTAGCAGTGGCCAATTATTTATAGATAAATGGAAACCAAGAACTTTCTACTGCATCTAGAGACCATTCACCATGGGCCTTGGACTTCAAATAGCCAGGAATGTGTTCTAGTCCAGGTGTTCGTAACTCATAGTGTGATCCTAGGTGAATCCCTTCCATTTTCTGGATCCTAGGACTCACCTCTATAAAAGGCGATGATTGGATTGGGTTTTCTCTAAGGACCCCTGCAATTGCTGCTCTGGTAATTTCAAGCTCACACGGAATGGCTATCCCACCACACCCCAAAAGAATATTTATTTCAATGAAGCCTTCATTCAGTCATTTCTAGATACTACATATTCATATTCAATACATATATTAATTTCAAGACCACTACTCATGAGGTGTTAATTTTAGCATCACCAAACCATTTTCCTGTAAGACACATACTACAGTTACTTCTAAAAATTCCTTTGAAGACATTAGAAGTAAGAAAAACTTACAGATAAAATAGAAATCTGACTTTCTTTCCAAATTATGTTTTGTTCAGGTTGCTGTTAAAATGAGTCTGTATTTCCTGTCTGACAGCAACAAAAGATGCTTATAAGATTTCAGGATAAAGAGAACACAGCCCAGATTACATACGCATTCTTCAACATGGCGTGAATAGCTTGAGTGACCCTGGTAGCTGTTCTAATAAAGGCTGAATTCTACGCTCGCCCTGGGCCATTTTACACTGAGAGACCCCATGACTTGTAAGCTGTCAGCACTGGAAATAACTGAGATTCCGAGGCAGCCTGCGGGAAGGCACCTGTCCGGGAGCTTGCAAGGAATTGGCGCTCTCTTCTCAGCACCCAGCCCTACGTGCCCATCCGCACCCAGAGGGCAGAACAAGAGCCCTTAGGGAAGAACTTCCTAACGACGAGCCACGTACAGGCAGTGACCTTTTGTCGTCGTAAGAAGGCAAGTTGAGGTCAGGGGACCTCTTAGTCATGATGTGGAGGGGATCAAACTCGGTGGAGGGTTGGCCTTGATGAAAGTCATCCTCCCTTCTTCAAGACTCCTGACTAGGAGTGCAGGCTTTGTTTGCATTACTGTTGACTGAACTCCAGGCTCTATTTGGATTTCATTAGTTTTTCCATTAATTTCCTCTCTCTGTTACAGAATTGAATCCAAGGAACCACATTGCCCTTAGCCGTTACGCCTCCTGAGTCTCCTGAGGTCTGTAGCCGTTTCTTAGTCTTTCCTTTCTTGTGACCTTGACAGTCTTGACATTATACTGAAAGTCTGTGTAATAAGGCAGGAAAATACATAAATGTGTAAGGACTGGAGAGGAAGAATTAAAATGTCATTTTTCACAGTAGTTGTGATTTTGTGCATAGAAATTTCAGAATAATCCATAGAAAGTTTACTACAGTTAATAAGTGAAATAGTAAGGTCAGGTACTCTGTAGAAGTCCCCAGTCTGAGTTTTTCTCATGTGTTTTGCATTATTAGACTGAGGTTCTGGGGTTTTTGAAAGAATACACAGAGGCGAAGTCTCATCACGTCAGGGGACACATGACATCCACATGACAACACTGGCGATGTTAGACTTCACCACTTGGTTGAGGTGGTATTTGCCAGGGCTCTCCACTGTTTTCCCCATTTCTGTCCTCTATTCTTTAGATATGAGTCACTAAGTTAGCCCACCCTCAGGGAGGCTGGGGCAGAAATTAAGAAATTAAGCTCCATAAACGTTTTTTTTTTAATTGTATGAGCTATTTTTGCTGGTGTTTAAAAATACAGTTGATTTCTGTCAAGTGATCTTGCATCTAATCATCTTACTATTTCACTTTTTTTTTTTGAAGATTTTATTTGAGAGAGCAAGTGAGTGAGAGAGCATGAACAGGGGGAGCGGCAGGCAGAGGGAGAAGCAGGCTCCCTGCTGAGCAGGGCACCCTATGTGGGACTCCATCCCAGGACCCTGGGATCATGACCTGAGTCGAAGGCAGATGCTCAATGGACTGAGCCACCAGGTGCCCTGTGACCTTACTATTTCACTTATTAATTATAGTAAACTTTCTATGGATTATTCTGAAATTTCTATGCACAAAATCACATCTATTGTGAAAAATGACATTTTAATTCTTTCTCTCCAGTCCTTATACATTTATGTATTTTCTTGCCTTATTACACAGACTTTCAGTATAATGTGAAGTAGGTGTTGCTACAGTCAATATTATTTTCTCATTTTTAATCTTAGAAAGTTTTCAGAATTTACCAGTAAGTGTGTAAATACTTTGTGTGATATTTATAAAGTTCCCTTCTATCTCTATTTTTAAGGGTTTTTCATATGAATAGATGTTGGATTTTGTGAAGGTCGTAAAATATACTGATCAATTCCAGGGTTAAATCAACCTTGCCTTCCTGAGTAGGTGTGATCAGGATGTATTGTCCTTTTTGTGTATTGCTATATTTGAGTGGCCACTATTTTGTTTAGAACTTTTGCGGCTGTGTTCATGAATCATAGACTCATTAAGTGAGGTGGGAAGTGTTTTCATTTTTTTTTTATTATCAAGATAAAAATTGTTTTCTTTCCTCCTTAAATGTTTAGTAAACTTTACCTCAGGAGCCACCTGAGTCTACATTTTGGTGGCAGGGTGAGGTGGAGGCAAGTTTTTAATTATGAATTACATTTCATTAATAGCCATAGGGGCATTTATATTCTACTTCTTCTGTCAGTTTTGAAATTGTACTTATAGGAATTTGACTGTTTCATCTAAACTTTCAAATGTATTTGCATACATTGTTTCTAATATCCTTATCTTGTGGTGTTCCTTTTTTCGTTCCTGATGTGTTACTTGTGTTGACTCTCCTATTTTTTTTTTTTTTTTAGTTTGGATACCATTAGTTTATTATAAAAGAGAGACATGAAAATTATTTACATGATGAAAGATTTCACAACTTCACTGGAATGGGCAGCTTCACTTCATGCCATTTTAATAATGATTTCAGTCCACATACTTTCCGAGAATGTCACCGTCTCTAAATAAGAAATAATCCTTGTCATCTAGAACTACTTTGGTGCCTCCATATTCTGGGAGAAGAACTTTATCTCCAACTTTCACACTAACTGGTTGAATCTCTCCACCCTTTCCTTTAGAGCCCAATCCAACAGCTACTACTGTTGCTTGCAACACTTTCCCTTGAGATTTTTCTGGAAGCATAATACCTCCTTTGGTTACAGTTTCAGCTCTGCTCCTTTCAACTAAAACTCGGTCAAAGAGGGGAAGAAACTTTCTAAACGCCTGCCCTGCCATGACGCGGACCGCCGCAGTTGGTACTCCGCTCTGGAGCTGCCGCCTCTGCAAGAAGACCCACAGTACCTCTCCTATTTTTTTTAAAGATTTATTTATTTATTTGAGAGAAAGAGTGAGTGCACATATGAGTGGGGGAGGGGCAGAGGAAGAGGGAGAGAACCTTCAAGCAGATTCCCCACTGATCGTAGAGCCTGACTTGGGGCTCGATCTCATGACCCTGAGATCAGGACCTGAGCCGAAACCAAGAGTCAGGTGCTCAACCCACTGAACCACCCAGGCAGCCCTCTCCTATTTTTTTTTATTTTTTTATTTTTTTATTTGACAGAGAGACACCACGAGAGAAGGAACACAAGCAGGGGGAGTAGGGGAGAGAGAAGCAGGCTTCCCGTGGAGCAGGCAGCCTGATGCGGGGCTCGATCCCAGGATCCTGGGATCATGACCTGAGCTGAAGGCAGACGCTTAATGACTGAGCCACCCAGGCGCCCCTCTCCTATTTTTTTTTTAACCTGATCTGTCTTGTCATGGCTTATCTAATTTATTAGTCTTTTTATAAAACCATCTTTTTCTCTCACTTTCATTGATTTCTGATCATATCTTTATTGTTTGTTTGCTTTTGCTAATAGATTCAATTTACTTTTCTTTTTCTAGTTTTTTGAGAATGCCTTTTTTTAATGCTTAAATTGCTGATTTTATATCTTTTTTAAAAAAATGTGTATTTCACATCCTAAATACCTCTCCAAGCTCATCTTTAGCTTCATGTTACAATTCCAATGTTTGCCTTTTTAATATTTGTTTCAAATATTTTCAGACTTCTATTGTCATTTCCTTATTGATCCATGGTCTCTATAGAGCCGTGTCTCTTAATTTTGAAACATGTGATGATATTCTAGGGTACTAGAAGAATGTGTACATGCACGCGCGCACACACACACACACACACACACACACACCATCATTTCTGGTTGTTCTCAGTGGTGATGTTGGTCTGAAATATTTAATCTCCGTTAATCAGAAGCAGACCTTCTCTTCTTCTTTATTTTTGAATACTGAATAAAGACTTATTTCTCCATGAAACTTTCCCTAATTATCCCCATTCTGTTCTCATCCCTCCACATAATCCTATCTGTTTCCATACAGCTCAGTCGGCTCCTGTATTTCTAACAATAGCAGTTATGCTCCTGCTTCTTTCCTGTTTGCTCCCTCCCCCCTCTGTTCCACCAAGGACATTATATGGTAATTCATCCGTGCCTCACCTCAGCACTTCACACGGAGGGGGAAATGCCAGCGATGTGTTCCAACACCACTGACAGGTTAGTCTGCCACCGGTCACATTTCTTGAGTGAGCACCAACCACTGTCACCTGGTACTGATGATGGATAGCGACTGACTTTAGTGACTAGTTACCCCATCAAACACACAGTCAGTCACTCTCACAAGAATAGGGATGTTTGTTTTTCCACCTGGCCTCTCTCCTTGTCTGTCGATCCGGTGCTCTGGCTCTGTTGTCTGAGGTCAGCAGCCCTGACTACCACAGGAACAAGATGAGTCTGAATCAAGCCTTGGCCCACTGGAGCGCAGATGAGGTGCCCTATGGAGATTCTGTTAGCTCAGACACTTATCACGATTGTTTGGAGAAAAAAATGAGGGTATTTGGGAGTGATTTAATTATATGGATTGCAATGACTTGCTCTGTTACTGATTTTATATATTCAAGGAGTCTTTAAAGTGATTATTCTTGGAATGGGCAACCACCACCATATTGATTTCTGTGAAGTTGATGGTATCTGGAGAGGAGCCAATCCTGCTGGGCAGAATGCATTTGGGAGTTAAGTGACAGACTATTTCTAATGAGGTTCTGAGAGGAGAACATTGAAGATGGAGGAGCAAGCAGATTGCTTTAAACACAGCCAGCATAGTCCACTTAGGCTCTCTTCTTTCCTACATGTGCCAATCCAGTCCTGGCCTTGGGACTGGACATCATTTTCCCTGCACCTGCCCCAACCCTGGGGGTTCTGGAGGCTAAGATAAAGGGGCACCAGAACATTTTAATATAAAAAGTAATCACTTGGGGCACCTGGGTGGCGTAGTCAGTTAAGCATTCAACTCTTGGTTTTTGCTCAGGTCCTGATCTCAGGGGAGTCTTGAGATTCTCTCTCTCCATCTCCCTCTGCCCCTCCCCTGGCTCTCGTGTGCTCTCTTTCTCAAATAAATAAATAAATCTTTAAAAAGCTAAGTAAAAGGTAATCACTTAGTTGCATTATCATTTATATTTGAATTTATATTTGCATATGAAAAGAAATAAGTGTATCAATAAAAAAGGCAAACACAACCAGTGGTGATTATTTTCTGGTATATATAGCATGGGTCATTATAATTTTCCACAATTACTTTTATATTCTGAAATATATTTGTATGGCCAAAAATATATTTCATAAAAGGACTTTATCCTCTGACCTAGTGTTCCACTTCTAGGAATATATCCTAGGTTCATAATTTAAAATACAAGACATATATTTATGTATAAACATGATGATATATAACAAACCAATTATTTTTAAATGAACTATACTTTTTTAAATAATCTGAATATGCTGTAATAAGGATATGTAGGATTAAATGTTGATACATTTGTAGTATAGACTATAGTGTAGCCTTTAAAAACATTTTTAAAAAGATTTTAATGTTTTATTTTTTTAAGTTGAAGTGTAATTAACGTGTTACATTCGTTTCATGTATACCACATATTGACTCAATAATTCTATACATCACTGTGTCACCATGATAAATAGAGTCGCTTTCTATCACCATACAGCATTATTACAGTATTAATGACCGTATTCCCTATGCTATACTTTTCATCTCTGTGACTTATTTATTTTAACTGGAAGCTTGTACCTGTATTTCACCTGTTCCCCTATCTACCTTCACTCTGGCAACCACCAGTTAGTTCTCTGTATTTGAGAGTCTTTTTTTTTTCTCTTCTTTGTTTTGTTTTTTACATTCTACATATTAGCAAAATCATGTGGAATTTGTCTTTCTCTGACTGACTGACTTCATTTAGCATAACACCCTCCAGTTCCATCTGTGTTGTCACAAATGGCAAGACCTCATTCCTTTTTATGGCTGAGTAATATTCCATTGTATATTAAAAATGATTTTTAATGATTTTGAGGAAAGCACAGTACATGTTGTGAAAATAAAATGCAACTTACAAATTTTATTTACATTATAATACTGTTAAATATATTTTTAGTTCTGTAAAATATACAGAACAATGTTTGGTAGGTAGTTTTGGGTGACAGAATCTCAAGTGACTTTTCTTTCCCATATTTTTTCTTTCTTATTTTGTCTAAGTTTTCATTAGTAAACATGGATTACACACACATACACACACACACTCACTGAGAAATTCATATCAGAAGGAAATTTAAACCCTTAGAATTTGAGCTTTGTTTACTTAAATAGGAGAATAATTGAGGCTTAAGTGAATACAAGTTTTTATATTCATTTGATTTTTCTCTCTAAATTCAAGCTTGAATGTTTATGCAATTAGTGAACCAATATCTAGAATAATTTCATCAATTATTTGGAAATCATGTTAACTGTGAATGCAAGGGCATACGACTGAAATGAGCCAGAGGACCAGAGGTCACATGTTATTCCATTTTCAGAAGATATTCCAAGTATGTGCACTAATCAGCCTCTGTCTTCTAAAGAAATGCTTATTCTACTCAGAGACCGTGGCCTAATTTGATCTATTTATATTTGAGGGTGTTAGCATTTATAATTCACTATGGGTTTTGGATTGCTGCTGCATTTCTCACATTGCCACTATACTGTATTACTATGAGAGGCAATGTTCTGCGTGTGCAGCACACCACCCTGGAGCCCTCAGTGCAAGGCATCTCAGGGAATCGTCCTGCAGAAAGCATTTTTCACATAGTGTTCTGGTGGGCAGTTGCTCCCTGGAGTAGAGGGACCCTGAATTTTACACAAATCCCTGCTGTGCTTACCTCCTCACTTCTCTCCATCTATCAGACTTCATAATTTAGTTGGGTTGAGTTGTTCATATTAGCTAGAATGTAAGAGTGAAATAAGAGGAAGAAAAGATGGTCAAAAATGTATGAAAATTGGAGCAAACTTACCAAAATCAGACTCTATAATCCTTAAAATAAGAAGTGTTTTAAACCTTACTTCCTAAATAGGAGTCTACTGACTCAGCAATTATGGAAACTGGTGATCAAATCAAAACTGTATATTACTAATATTATATTGTGATGTGCCAAGTCTGAATGGGAACAGGAAGCTTAAAGCAAGGTCCTGATCGGCAGAATTGTTTAAGTGGTTGCCCATTATGATGATGGTACAAATGAAGATTTAAACGAAGCTAAGTCCCCACCACTCCCCCCACAAAAAATGAAACAAAGGATAAAAGTAGTTTTTTGGGTTTTTTCTAAGTATATAGGATGACTAGTCTAATCTGTGTTGCAGTAAAATAGATATCCCAAGTCTTAGGCTTACAACAACCAAGTTTTGTCCCTCACTTACATCTGATATGCCTCAGGGATGTTCCTGAGTGACTCTTCTCCAAGCAGTGACTCAGGGGCCCAGGCTTCTTCCATCCTGCCATTCTACCATCTTGGAATCTTTTGTTTCTGACTCTTTGGTGACAGAGAGAGGGACCAAGGAGAAGGTACTCCCATTCTTAATGACCTAGGACTAGAAGCAAGAAATCCATTAGATTCAAGAATTACTCATATGACCCACCAAAAGATACTTAGTAACTGGATATTTGGAGAGAATTAACAGACTGTGCCACAAGCAGGAAGTGAATTGTTGCATCCTAGTTTGAAGAGTTTATTCCCATGAGAGAGCTCATGCACTTCCTGTGGCAGCTTGGTGCCTGGGGGTCACCCAGGTGAGTGCCCTGAGGAGAATGAGTCTGTCTACAGAGGCACTGAGTTCCTGACATCAAACTCTACTAGCTTTTTTTTAATGATTATTTTTTCTTTTATTTGCTTAGTTTTGTGAATATTTATCACTAAGTCAACCACAAATTATCAGCTGTCAAAATGTCCTTTCAAAAAGTTTGTTCACATCAAAAACTCAGCTGTCCTTTCAACCACCACCCCCTTTGGTCACATTTTCTTTGAACTAACACATGCATCCATACATTATTCCAAGACGTGTGTGTATCCTGATGCTGCTGCTGCTTGCTTGCTTGAGAATTGAGCCATCTACCTCTGGACTTTGAGTCACCTATTCCTTTCTCCTAGAATCACTGCCCTATTCTAACTCCAAATCCCGCTTGAAATTCTTCGTTTCTTCAGACACATTTTGAATGAATATGAAGGTAAAGGTACATTGCTTCACTTTTGTTATGAAGCCATCTTCGAGCCTATCAGCTACATATGCATTGGTTTGCAGGTATTTATGGAGCATCTAAGTGACAAGCAGTGTCTTAGTCCTGAAAAACTAGCATCAAACAAAATAGATAAATCCTCTCATCTTGTGGAGTTTGCCTTCCAGTTGAAGGAGACGATAATAAAGAAAGAAGTTTTTTTAATCGCCAATTCTGATAATGGCTATGAGGACAATAAAGCAGAACATTGTAACATAGGGAGGTGGTCCGCTTTTGTTTGGGCAAGGCCTTTTTGAAGTGACGTGTGGGCTGACCCCTGCCCCCTTGAATGTGTGCTTTTTCCTCCTTCTGGGGCCCTCTGCACTGTGTTTCTACCACTTGTAAAATCATTCTTATAACCTACATGATATTTACCTTGCCTCCGCCTCTTGTTCTAATCTGTGAGATTGTGAGCTTTCAAGGGTAAGAACTATATTTATCTCTCATTTTGAAATAACTTTAAATTAATTTAATTAAATAGTTAATGCTTGACATGGTGCCCAACACTTAGTAGGTGCTCAGTGAATGGAAACTCTGTTTAGTGAACACACACACACACACACACACACACACACACACACA
>NW_027398164.1:9765-13199 GCF_003265705.2 Callorhinus ursinus
ACACACACACACACACACACACACACACACACACACACAAGATAAGCATATTCAGACCTGACTGTTGGATTTGAGAATTGTACTGACTCGACATCATCAGAAGTAACTCAACAGTATTAAAGCCAGTTTGTTCATGTCTAGCTTGACAGTGAGTTAGTTTCCCTGTGGCAACTCTCAAGTTAAACAGCATATTGAGAGTCATCTCTGCTTCTTTTGTATGTCACTCTGAACACACAGCTAACCCAAAGGGTTTTCTTAGCATCCAAGCACATTTCCTCATGTAATTTACTGGCTAGCATTCATGCTTAGAAAAATAGGATAAAATGTATTCTCCTACAGACCCTGTCACCTATCTTGTCCAAGACTGAATTGGGAGCAGGCTAGACTGCTCTAGCTATCAATCAGTATGGTCCTGGCCAGTTTCTGGGGCATTGAGCAGAGAAGGCCATGCTGGATTGAATGCCCTTGCCATTATAAGGCAAATTGTATAATGCTATTGTTGTTGTTATTTTGTGCCTGAACAAAGCCCTTGACATGGCTTATTTCATGTAATCCTCCTACCAGCTTTATGACATCGATTCTGTTATTACCTTCATTTTCCATACAGAGAACTGAAGCGTCTCAAAGTTAAGAAACTTGTCAAGGTTCTTGAGCTGGGAAGGGGCAGAGCCGTGTTCAGAATGAGAGGTCTGACTCCAGAGCTCACGTGTGACATCACGACTCTAAGACCAGGTGCTGTTCTCTTCACTTGGCACTGCCTCTCCTGTCTAAGGTAGGGAATATTTCCCAGGACTTCTTTCCCCATATGGCTCCAAGTTAGAGCCAGAGGAGGACCTGGTGTGAGATTTGGGAAGTGGAGGTGAAGCTCAGGCATCCTCGAGTTGTCTGAGCAGGTGTGATGAGGAAGGTGACAAGGTGCGTGGAGGGCCTAGGCCAGCCCCTGCACTCTTCCTGTTGCTCATGCACTTGGTCTGTTTTTTTGGCAACCAACAGTAGCCTCGGGCCCCCCCACCAGGTGCTTGGCTGCAGGCTGCGGGTGGTGAATTTCAAAGGGGTGACTGATTTCACAGAGGCCAGAGTTTCCCAGTTCTCTCTGAGAACTCCCACCTTTGTGGTCCCCTGTTAAGAGCCAGGTGCACACAGCTTCTCCTCTTTCCCTGTGAGCTCTGGCCCCTCCCCTGGTCCCCACCAAAACATCAGGAGGATGTCGCTCATGACTCTGACTCTCCAACACCCACAGTAAGATTTTCACTTTCCCATTCACCATTGGTATAAATAATTCTTCTATTAAATCCTATATTCTCATAGTACCCATAGAAGCTCTGTTGGCATAACTGATACGCTTGTGAAATGCAAATGATACAAAGTAAATGACAATAAGACCACCACTCCCTGCATCTTATGTTTCAGCCTCATGCTAAGGGCTCTTGATGGACTACCTGGTGATAATGCAGATTCACTCTTACCTGAAGCCCTGAGTTACAGTCGCCCTCCTTTCAGCAAAGAAGAGCGCTGGTTTTGTCAAAAGTAATTTATGATTGAAAACACCAGCAAGGTGACTTTGCCAAACACGTAGCGCTTTGGTGCTGATGGCCCCGACTGTGTGATTGACCTCCCCAGGACTTTAGTCCCTTTGAAGGATTATTTTCATGAGCCCTTAGTGACTTAACTTACGTGGTGACACGTACCCCTCATTTGCTGGCACTGAAAGGCATTCATCAGAACCTTTAGGAGATGACTCCCCGGGGGTGTTCTTGCCAAACAAGGATTTGATGCTTCATATGGTCCCCATGTGAGAATGAACGGAAACTTCAAATTTCACTTCCCATCTTTACAAATCTCTGTTCCCTTCAGCAATGACTTTATACCTCCAGCTCCACAAACTGTGTGATAAGTATTTTCATGCAAAAAAAATTAGCTTTGCAGAACGCAAGCATTGCCCTCGTTTCTTGAAGATGTCCCCAAATGTTTCATTGAAGGATGATGAAACTGTTGATGCCATCATTATCAATTAGTTGTGATGGACTTAATGGCCGTGCCAGGCAATATCCTTCTCATACCATCACCCTCCTTCCATCTCTCTCAAGAACTCTTGGGAGTTGGAGCTGTGCATCACCACGCATCCAGAGGCAGGAAGCTATATGCAGCTCTTGTTTATTTGACCACTCCGATTAGTCCACATTGTGTGAACCCACAGGCCTTCAAAGCCTTGTCTGCAAAAAACTGTTGATTCCCAGTATTTGGATACCATACCCACCTATGCCTTCTATTTGAGAAATTAAAAAGCCCACCTTACAAGAAGACTTAAGCCTCACTTGACCTCATAGAATGGAGGGATGTGGGATCCAGGCCCTGGATCTTCAGAAGGAGCTACGTGTGGTTATGGGCAGAAGAGGGACCAATGATTTTGAAAGTGGGCACCCCAAAACCCCTCTTGAGGCAATAGTGTAATGAAGTGTCCCCTGCTCCACCAAATGAATCCTTGACACTATTTCTTGACCACTGTGAGCCCATAGGTCCAACAACTAGGTCTCTACCTGCCATAAAGAAAAAACACAGTAAGTGGTGGATAAATGAATGGCAGATGAAAAAAATTTGTGAGACTCCACACGTAAGAGGACCAAGACTTTTCTCAAAAAGAAATAACCTGGATCACAGCATAGAAATAGGTAGAGTTTCAAGGGGCTTGGATGCCTATTTAATTGTGTCCTCTAGGGTAAGCTTTTTTTTTTTAATCCATTTCTACCTAGTGAAAATATGGCATTCCAGACTTCCTTCCTCTAGAGACATGGACAGATGGGTGGCTAGAGTGCCCATCTCAGTCACTCATCTGACTTTCCAATACAGTCCACACAGTACTTGTAAGAGACGCGTGTTTTGAGGTACAGGGATGTAAGTTTGATAGGCAGACCATGAATTTACCCAGACCTTCGTCTGACTGGAGGTACGTGTTTATGAAACACCTCTCCGAGACTGGACGTGTGCTACATGGTCATCAGATGTGCCAGCTCACCTGGGAAGAAGCAGGATCTTGCCTCATTGTCCCAACCTTGTAGCCAAGTAAGTTCCCACAGCACACCATTTCCATCTCCCTTCACTCAGGAAGCACATTTGGTTCTAGTGGCAAGTGGCAATGACAGCCGTGATGATGGTGATGATGATGGTGAGCACTTAGGAGGTGCTTCATATGGGCCGAGTCCCCCTTTTTAAAATGTAATCTTCGTGCAGTAACAGTTGTTATTCTCATTTTATAGATTTGAAAAAAAAAACAGGTCTTAGATTAAACATCTTGCTAAGGATAATTAGAGCTTAATGTGCTTACTTGCTTGAGCTTTTGCATTCTGAGGAGAGCACCCTTGTTTTCTTCTATTCTAATTGAAAATCAATTCCTTCTACTGAAGTCTTGCGAAGTACCTATTTTATATCTTCTTCAA
>NW_027398165.1:0-10264 GCF_003265705.2 Callorhinus ursinus
AAATAAATAAATAAATAAATAAATAAATAAATAAATAAATAAATAAATAAATAAATAAAATAAAGACATCCGATTAGGCAGCAAAAAGAAATATAAGACCTCTATATGGGAAAGAGGTGAAACTATATTTGCAGATGGCACGATCTTATATACAGGAAATCCTAAGGAATTCACAAAAAAACTGTTAAAGGGCATAAAAATTCAGCAAGTTCAGGATATAAGCTCAACATGCAAACAATTAGTTGTGCTTGCACCCACTAGCAATGAACAATTCGAAATGAAATCAAGAAAACAATTCTATTTAAAATGGCACCAAACGGAGCAAAATTACTTAGGAGTAAATTTAGCCAAGGAGGTACAAACTTGTCTGCTAAAAATGACAAAACATTGCTGAAAGAAATTAAAGATGAGCTAATTAAATAATTAAATGGCAGCTTTGTTTAGAATGGCCAAGGGCTGGAAACTATCCAAATGCCCATCAACAGTAGACCAGATAAATTGGAGCAGTCTAAAACCCTGCCATAATGTAACAGATAGCTTACCAGAAATTCACTCACAGAAAATGTGAAATTATGTTGTGGGATTAATGAAACGAATGGGGCAGGTCTATCGGACCGCCCCCAAATCTGTTCTGATCCTGGCTGGAGTTTGGTGCCATCTAGTGGCAGGTGTTGCTCTGGCATAAAGCACTGAAGAAGATTCTGGGTCCCACGGCTGGGACTTCCAGGGCGGGGGCAGTAACTATGGGAATCTCCCAGTTAGTTGGGACTTGATCTGGGGTTATTACTGGGTAGACCCTCCCTCCATGTTGCTTCCTGAGACAAAGGTTATGTGCCTCTCCTTCCTGATCTCCTGCTGAAAGTAAAAACCTTAGTCCGCCTCCGTTTGAGAATGGAGGCTGGGCAGGGGAAGGGAGGCAATAACCAATTGGGTTATGTCCGATTTTCAGCTATTTTCAGGTCTCATTGTGTTCTCAGGTTGTGTTTCCTGTTTATATTCTTGTGCCATCTATCATTTATTGGAGCATTATACAGCAGTGAAAATAACGAACTAGGGATATACACACCAGCTTGGCTGAATCTTTCTTAAGCCTTTTAATTGTGAAATATAACACACATACAGCCAGGTGCACAAAATATAAATGTACAGCTTAGTACACTATTATAACATCAGTGTAACCCTCACCCAAGGTACGAAATAAAACATTTGCCATAACTCCAGAAAGCCCCTTGTACCTTGTCCAAATCATGAGTCTACTTCCTTCCTAGAGATAACCACCACCCTGACTTTTATGTTACTCTTTTTTTTTTCTTTATAGTTTTGCTACTGTTTTGGTTATCTATTATTATGTAATAATTCTTCATTGTTGTCTTTTTCTCCTCTTCCTTCTATTGCCTTTAAAAAAAAAACCACTTACTGAGGTATGATTGACATATGAAAAGCTATACATATTGAATGTATACAACTCAGTGAGTTTGGGGATAAGTATACTTGTGAAACCATCACCACAATCTATGCCACAAAGTTTCCTCTTGCCGTCATCATCATCATCATCATCATCATCATCATCATCACCGTTATTATGTGTGTTGAGAACACTTAACATAAGATCTACCCTCTGAGCAAATTTTAAGTATACGATACAGTATTTTTAGCTATAGACCCTGTGCTGTATGGATCTTGAGAATTTATCTTACATTACTAAAACTTTGTATCCTCTCACCATCGTTTCCCCATTCCCCCCTCCCACCAGGCCCTGGCAACCGCCATTCTACTCTCTGCTTCTATGAGTTTGACTATTTTAGATCAACATATGGAATCCTACAGTCTCTGTCTTTTTGTATGTGGCTCCTTTCCCTTAGCATAATGTCCTCCAGATCCACCAATGTTGTTGCACATGGCAAGATTTTCATCTTTTTTAGGCCAAATGATATTCCATTGTATGTATGTACCATATTTTCTTTATCCATTCATCTGTTGATGGACATTTAGGTTACTTCTGTGTCTTGGTATTGTGAATAATGCTGCAGTGAACAGGGGAGTGCAGATATCTCTTTGGGATCCCAATTTCAATTCTTTTGGATAAATAACCAGAAGTGGGATTCCTAGATCATATGGTGGTTCTATTTTTAATATTTTGGGGAATCTCATACTTTTCCCCATATTGGCTGAACCAGCTTACATTCTCACCAAATAATAGCCATCCTAACGGGTATGAGTTGATATCTCATTATGATTTTTATTTGCATTTCCCTGATGATTAGTGATGTTGAGCACATTTTCATGTACCTATTGGCCATATGTACGCCTTCTTTGGAGAAATGTCTATTCAGGTCCTTTGCCAATTTTAAAATTGGTTGAATTATTTGTTAGTGAGTTGTATGAGTTCCTTACATATTTTGGATATTAACCCTTTATCAGATATATGGTTTGCAAATATTTCCTCCCATTCTGCAGGTTGCCTTTTCATTTTGGTGATTGTTTCCTTTGCTGTGCAGAAGTGTTTTCGTTTGATGATCCCACTTGTCTATTTCTGCTTTTGTTTCCCGTGCTTTTGGTGTCACATTCAAAAAATTGTTGCCAAGACCAATGTCGAGGAGCATGCCCCCTATGTTTCCTTCTCAGAGTTTTATGGTTTCAGGTTTTACGATTAAGCCTTTAATCCATTTTGAGTTGATTTTTGTGTATGGTGGGTCCAATAGGGGTCCAGTTTCATTCTTTTGATTGTAGATCTCCAGTTCCCAACACCACTGACTGAAGAGACCATTCTTTCCCTAGTGTGTATTCTTGTCACCCTTGTCAAAGATTGACCATATATATGTGAGTTTATTTCTGGACTATTCTGTTCCATTGATCTATGTGTTTATTTTTATGTCAGAACTACATACTGTTTTGATTGCTGTAGCTTTTTTTCTTTAACAAGTGGTTTATTGATGTTACATTACAAAGAATGACAATATTGTATTATCTGTATTTCTAGACTTAATGGCCACCCCATAGAAAGCATCTTTGGAATAGGAAAAAAGTTGTAAGAATTTGTTTTCCCATAATCATAAAGCTGTCATGCTCAGTCTGGGCACAGCTAATGCAACATTTTCCCCAATGCACAGGCTCCATTCCCTTTGCCAACTACTTATAATATGCTTCAGTCACTCACAGGAGAAAAAACAGTGTCAGCATCAATATTTAGCAGCTTTCAAAATACGTCTTTTTTTTTTTTTGTCTTGAATAAAAAGCTAAAGTATTCTTTTAGTGCAGTAATTTCATATGGTCTTTTTTTTTTTTTTAAAGATTTTATTTATTTATTTGAGAGAGAGAATGAGAGAGAGAGAGAGAGAGAGAGAGCACATGAGAGGGGGGAGGGTCGGAGGGAGAAGTGGACTCCCTGCTGAGCAGGGAGCCTGATGCGGGACTCGATCCCGGGACTCCAGGATCAATCATGACCTGAGCCGAAGGCAGTCGCTTAACCAACTGAGCCACCCAGGCACCCTCATATGGTCTTATTGCTTCTATACACAAGATACGATCCTTTAACATTTGTGTAGATAAGTCTGTCTCTCCCTTTTTTTTTTTTTTTTTTGATGGCTCCCAAAGACTTTGAGGATTTTATTTTATTTTCATTTTTGAAAAAGATTGTACTTATTCTTTTGAGAGACAGAGAGCATAAGAGAGCACGGGGGGCGGGCAGCGGGAGAAGGAGAAGCAGACTTCCCGCTGAGCAGGGAGCCCAACTCGGGGCTCCATCCCAGGACCCTGGGATCATGACCTGAGCCGAAGGCAGATGCGTAACCGACTGAGCCACCCGGGCACCCTGAGGATTTTATTTTTTCACAATAAAAGAAAAGGGCAGTGCCAGCCCATGAGGGTCAGCCCAACTGGGTAAGTAGACCCTCCGCAGAGCTCAGTTCCTGGTGCAGGAAGCGATTCCACACCCTCCCCTCGCTCTCAGCTCTTAGAAAGGGATCTGAGAGAGATAAATGCAGTAACGATCTGTATTACTTCATAGCCTAGGAAGGGAGAAAACAAATGTAAAAAAATACAGTCTAATAAAAATAGTAGAAGCCAAATACTTTCATTCCAGGATGTCTGCAAAGGAGAGATTCTATGGAGCCTGGATGCAGAAAAGGTCTCACTCCTAACAGAAAAAATAAATTGTGGACAGTCACTCAAGGCCAGAGAAGCAACCACAAAGAGCAACTGGCTTCAATCGCATGGTCACCAGGAAGGGCACATACCAGAGAACTTGGGACAAGGCCGCGGCTACTGCCCTGGGCTTTCTCAGGCCTCCTGGTGCTGTGCTGTGGTTCAACAGCCTTTGGGGGACGGGGGAACCAGAGGCCAACACCATCACGTGTGAAAAGGCTACTATGGCAACAACATGATGGTCAGAAATCAGCTAGGGTTTGGGTTAGGTGCCATTTAAACGCAGCCTGTACTTGCTTTCTTGTGAAGGGCTTGAGATGTGCCGAGGCATCTTAGACATGTGTAGGTGACCCTTCTTGTGAAAGGCAGAGAGGAGCCTCTTCTACTCATTCGTTTTCATTTCAGTTCACCATTTAAAGTAGGAAAGACACTGCAAGCTATGCCCACTAGCTTCTAGCTTGAACTGGCACTAATACCACACAGACAACTGAATGAATGACATTTTCCTGGTTCTTCCATGGGGCGGGCTCAGTACGCTTCTTTGGACTAAATAGGTGTGATCTTGTTCGAGAAAAGCCTGTAAACGTAGGGCCAGATTTTGTTAGTCTTGGTCCCAGAAAATTGGTGAAGCACTCCTTGGCTCTTGTATAATTCAGTGACTGGCTTTGCCACCTCCTTGTTCTGCCTTAGCCTGGCAGGCACAGCTTCAGGTTCATCGTCCTCCTGCTGGACTAATGGTTCACCCATGATGTCACCAATCCCATGTACACTAGGTGGATTGAAGTCCAGGTCACATACTCTTCCACTAGGAGGGTGAATCCAACGTCAGCTGAGACGATCTTTGAGTGTTTCAAATGCAGTGTTCAAAGTGATCACTACACTAGATCCAGTTCACAGATTTTGTCCAGGGCTTCAGCCTGAACTGTGAACAGTGCTGGCCGGGCCTGTTCTCCAGCTCCAACATCCTTAGGCGTGTGATCACATGATTTGGAAACAAAAGACCTTTCTCTATGTACTGCTTTGCCATATCACCAACGTGGGCGTTGGCTTTGATGTTCTTCCACAAGAAGAGATGCTGGAGGCCAAAGCTCTGAGCGATCCTCTGGCACACAGTGCCCTTGGCCAAGCTGGGCGGCCCAAGGATGAGCATGTGCGGGAGTTTGGAAGCCATTGCCTTTGCCAGGCACGGAGGGGGCGGCCAAACGGGCAACCCGGACAGCAGCCTTGGAGAAGCTCGGGGAACTTTTGCTTCTGCTTCTGCCTCTGACACTCTCTGCTCGTGTGGGGACTCCTGATCGCTATAGCTTTGTAATATAATTTGAAATCAGGAAGTGTGATGCCTCCAGTTTTGTTCTTCTTGCTCAAGGTTGCTTTGGCTATTTTGGGGTCTTTTGTGGTTCCATGTGAATTTTAGGAGTGTTTTTTCTAATTCTGTGAAAAATACCATTGGAGTTTTGATAGGGATTGCTTTGGGTAGTATGGACATTTTAACGAGATTAATTCTTCCAATCCATGAATATGGGTTATCTTTCCATTTATTTGTATCATCTTCAATTTCTTTCTTTAATGTTTTATAGTTTTCACCGTACAGATCTTTCAGCTCCTTAAATTTAATCCTAAGTATTTATTGTTTTGATGTAAGTGGGATTGTTTTATTGTAAGTGGGATTGTTTATTTAATTTCTTTTTTGGATAGTATGTTGTTAGTGTATAGAAACGCAACAGATTTTTGGGACGCCTGGGTGGCTCAGTCGGTTAAGCGTCTGCCTTCGGCTCAGGTCACGATCCCGGGGTCCTGGGATCGAGTCCTGCATCGGGCTGTCTGCTGCGCGGCGAGCCTGCTTCTCCCTCTGCCTCTGTCTCTCGTGAATAACTAAATGAATGAATGAATGAACGAATGAATGAATGAATAAATAAATAAATAACAGAAAGAAAGGAATGCAACAGACTTTTTAGTGTTGATTTTGTATCCTGCAACGTCGCTGAATGCATTTATTAGTTCTAACAGTTTTTGGTGGATTCTTTAGGGGATAATTTTACTGCTTCCTTTATGATTTGGATGCCTTTTATTTCTTTTTCTTGCCTAATTGCTCTGGACTTTCAGTAATATGTTGAATAGAAATGGTAAGAGTGTGACGGGGTGCCTGGGTGGCTCAGTCGGTTAAGCGTCTGACTTCAGCTCAGGGTCCTGGGATTGAGCCCCACATTGGACTTCACAGTCAGCAGGGAGTCAGCTTCTTCTCCCTCTGCCCCTCCCCCCCCCCCGCCGCTCGTGCTTGCTGTGTGCTCTCTCTCAAATAAATAAATAAAATCTTAAAAAAAAAAAAAAAGAAATGGTTAGAGTGGGCATCTTTGTCTTTTTGTTTCGTTTTGTTTTCTTGTGTCTGATCTTAGAGGAAAACCTTTCAACCTTTCACCACTGAGCATGATACTGGCTGTGGGCTTGTCATAGATCACCTTTATTATGTTGAGGTACATTCCTATAACATAATTTGTTGAGATTTTTTTTACATGAAAGGATGTTGAATTTTGTCAAATGCTTTTTACGCATCTATTGAGATTATCATATGATTTTAATCCTTCATTCTGTGGGTGTGGTGTATCACATTGATTGATTTGCAGACGTTGAACTATCCTTGCATCTCAGGGATAAATCCCACTTGTTCACGGTGTATGATCCTTTTAATGTGCTGTTGAATTCAGTTTGCTAGTAATTCGTTGAGGATTCTTGCATCTATTAGAGATATAGGCCTGTAATTTTCTTTCTTTCTTTCTTTCTTTCTTTCTTTCTTTCTTTCTTTCTTTCTTTCTTTCTTTCTTTCTTTTTTTTTTTTTGTAGTATTCTTACCTGGCTTTGGTATCAGGAGAATGCTTACTTCCTAAAACAGTTTGAGATCATTCCTTCCTATTCAATTTTTGGAAGCGTTTAAGTAGGATTGACATTAATTCCTGAGATGGAGCCCCATGTTGGGAACCCCTGCTCAGCGGGGAGCCTGCTTAAGGATTCTCCCTCTCCCTCTGCCCCTCCCCCGACTCGTGCTCTCTCTCTCTAAAATAAATAAATAGGGTGCCTGGGTGACTCAGTTAAGCGTCTACCTTTGGCTCAGGCCGTGATCCCAGGGTCCTGGGATTGAGTCCCGCATCGGCCTCCCTGCTCCGTGGAGAGTCTTCTTCTCCCTCTACGTCTCCCCACTGCTTGTGCTCTCTTTCTCTCTCTCATGCTCTTTCTCATGGTCTCTCTCTCTCAAATAAATAAAATCTTAAAAATATAATAAATCCTTTTTAAAAAAAATTTACATACAGAGGGGCGCCTGGGTGGCTCAGTCGTTAAGCGTCTGCCTTCGGCTCAGGTCATGATCCCCGGGTCCTGGGATCGAGCCCCACATCGGGCTCCGTGCTCGGTGGGAAGCCTGCTTCTCCCTCTCCCACTCTGCCTGCTTGTGTTCCTTCTCTCACTGTGTCTCTCTCTGTCAAATAAATAAATAAAATCTTAAAAAAAAAAAAATTTACACACAGAATCACCAAGTGAGATTTGTTCTGGGAATGCAAGGGTGAAACCTACCAGTGAATCAATAAAACAAAGGAAAACTACCCAATCATCTCAACTGGTACAGATAAAATTTTTGACAAAATCCAACCCCCTTTCATGATTAAAAAAAAACATTTAAAAACCCTGAGAATATAAGGGAACTTCCTAGACATGACAAAAGGAATTTATGAAAAATCCATAGCTAACATCATACTCAATGGCGAAAGACAGAAACCTTTCCCTCTAAGATCAGGAGAAAGAGTGCTCACTTTGAACACTGATTTTCAGCGCTGTACTAGAAGTTCCATGCAGAGCAGTCAGGCAAGAAAAACAGATAAAAGACGTCCACATCGGAAAGGAAAAAGCAAAACTATCTGTATTTGCAGGGGGATATGATCCTATATATAGAAACCCCCAAGGAATCCACAAAAGACTGCTAGAGCTAATAAATGAATTATGCAAAGTTTCGGGTTACAAGATCCACATGCCAAAATCAGTTGTTTTTCTGTACACCAGCAATGAACAATCTGAACATGAAATCAAGACAATTCCACTTACAATAGGATCAAAAAGAATAAAATGCTTAGAAATAAATTTAACCAAAAAGGTGTAAGAATTAAACATGAAAACTACGAAACATTGCTGAAAGAAATTGAAGAAGACCTAAATAAATGGAAAGACATCCCATTTAGGTTGTTGATCCATTTTGAGCCAATTTTTGTATATGGCGTTTGGTAAGGGTCCAACTTTATTATTTTGCGTGTGGATATCAGTTGTCCCAACACCATTTGTTGAAGGGACTATTCTTTCTCCACTGAGTGGTCTTGGCACTTCCATTAAAAATCAAATGGCTGTGGATGTATGGGTTTTCCATTAAAAATCAAATGGCTGTGGATGTATGGGTTTATTTCTGGACTCTCTGGATTGAAAGATTTAATTTTATGAAGGCAGCAGTACCACCCAAAGTGATCTAAAGATTCAAGGCAATACCTATAAAAATCCCAACTTTTTTTTTTTTTTCCAGAAATAGGAATGTCGATCTTTACATTCATGTGGAATTGCAAGGGGGATGATTAACCAAAAGAATTTTGAAAAAAAACGAAAAAAGTTGGAGGACACACACTTCCTGATTCCAAAACTTATTACAAAGCTACAGTAATCAAAACATTGTGGTACTGGCATTAGGATAGACATATAGACCAAAGGAATAGAATTGAGAGTCCAGATGGTGCCAGGAGGAGCACCAGAAGCTTCATCTATATGCTTCAGTCTCCTACTGCAAATGCTCTGCAAAGGGCAAGACATGGCAGGCACAGGCACAGCTCATTCTCCCCTAAATAGAAAAGAAACAACCTGAGGATCCAAATGCATTCGAGAGCCCTTCGTCCTTTTCCTTCTTTCGTTCTGAGCATCACATTCTAGTCATGGGGAGCATCCCTGACCTTTCCACGGGGGATGCCACAACGAAACTGGAAGAAATGAGCAGATAATAAAGTTGTTCAGATGGGGCGCCTGGGTGGCTCAGTTGGTTAAGCGACTGCCTTCGGCTCCGGTCATGATCCTGGGGTCCCTGGGATCGAGTCCCGCATCGGGCTCCCTGCTCAGCGGGGAGTCTGCTTCTCCCTCTGACCCTCCCCGCTCTCATGTGCTCTCTCTCCCTCTCTCTCTCATTCTCGCTCTCTTAAATAAATAAATAATAAATAAATAAATAAAATCTTAAAAAAAAGAAAAGTTGTTCAGATGGAGAAAAATGCAGAATGGGTATTATCGGCTATGTGGCTAGCAGAGACCTGAGGTAACAACAGAAAATGGAGCTGGAAAGGCTGAAAAAGCAAGAAAAAGTGGAGCAGAAAGAAGACGAAGATGATAAGAAAATGACAAGGAGTGTGAAGGTAAGGATGGCAATGATGATTATTTTGCTGAAAAAGGTGGTTTTGATAGAGTTGTTTTTTTTTTTTTTTTTTTTTTTTGGTCTCCAAAGAAGTTAACTCCTCCATTACCAATCTCATAACTTTTAAAGTTAAGAAAAGGAAATTGAAAGGAATACACCTAACCTAAGAGGCAAAGGACCTGTACTCAGGAAACTATAGAATACTCATGAAAGAAATTGAGGAAGACACAAAGAAATGGTAAAACATTCCATGCTCATGGATTGGAAGAACAAATATTGTTTTTTTTTTCTTTTTTCTTTTCAAGATTTTATTTATGTATCTGAGAGAGAGAGAATGAGAGATAGAGAGCATGAAAGGGAAGAGGGTCAGAGGGAGAAGGAGACTCCCCGCTGAGCACGGAGCCCGATGCGGGACTCGATCCCGGGACTCCAGGATCCTGACCTGAGCCGAAGGCAGTCGCTTAACCAACTGAGCCACCCAGGCACCCACTTTAAGAGACTTTTTTTTTTTTTTTTAAGTAGTTTCCTTTTTTTTTTTTTTTTTTTTGATTTTTAGATTTTATTTCTTGGACAGAGAGAGCACAAGCAGAGGGAGAGAGAGGGAGAAGCAGGCTCCCCGCTGAGCAAGGAGCCCAATGTGGGACTCGATCCCAGGACCCTGGGATCATGACCTGGGCCGAAGGCGGCAGCCGCTTAACTGAC
>NW_027398165.1:10364-13160 GCF_003265705.2 Callorhinus ursinus
TCTCCCTCTGACCCTCCCCCCATCTCATGTGCTTTCTCTCTCATTCTGTCTCTCAAATAAATAAATAACATCTTTAAAAAACAATTTTATTTCTTTGAGAGAGAGAGAGAATGAGAGATGGAAAGCACGAGACGGAAGAGGGCCGGAGGGAGAAGCAGACTCCCTGCCGAGCAGGAAGCCCGAGGCGGGACTCGATCGCGGGACTACCAGGATCCTGACCCGAGCCGAAGGCAGTCGCCCAACCAACTGAGCCACCCGGGAGGGCCTCGTTTTCAATAACCCATGAGCTAAGGACTTGGCTGGGGGATATGCAGAAAGCCAGCTGGTCACGTGCGGTTGGCTAGGCTGACGGAAGCACAGGTTCTGAGGTGAACTGGGCTTTTACGGGGGGGGGGGGGGGGGCAGGCTCAGCAGGAACAGTCCTGCGCTCAGAGGCTTTAGGAGTTGCGCCGCGGCAGTCTGAGCATGCTGGGGGCAGGGCCGGCTCAGAGGATCCTCCCCCCCCCCCCCCCCCCCCCCCCCCATGCGGGTGCCTGTTCGCCGAGCCCGAGGGGCACTAAGGGGGCGGAACTTCAGAAGCGAGCAGAGCACGGATTGGGTACAGAAAAAAACGTACGGGGTCTCTAGGGCTGTTTGGTGGGAACCAATCACGAGTCAAGAGGCATTACCAGGGCTGTGTTTGCGCAGGCGTTCTGGGGTATTCCCAGTTGCAATGCGCACGAAGGGGTGAAGCGTTGTAAGGAAGCGCTTTGTCCTTCTGTGCCTCGTGAGGAGGGTGGGAGGATCCAAGACGGGGTCTGAGGCGGATGGTGGGCGAGCCGTGAGGGCTGTACACGAAGGCACAGGTGCTGTGGGCATTGTGGTGGGGGCGCCGGGTGGTCCTGGTGAACCCCGTGACCCTGGTGACCCCAGCGACCCCGAAGGCCTGGGCAGTCCCGGAAGTCCCGGCACGGAGGGAGAGGCAGGCGCCGCTTCTGCTGGCGTGCCCCCGATGGAGCAGGCCCCCCACGCGCCAGGGCCTGATGGAGCTGCAGCACCGGCGGCTGGAGGTCCTGGGGGCCAACCGCTCCAGATGTATCCTCTTCGTGGAGCCCCTGTGGGCTGGACGGCACGGGGAGGGGCTGGAGGTGGTTTGATGGGGGACACAGGCAAGCGGGGTTGAAAGGGGAGCAGGAGGGCACTCTGGACGCCTGGAGGGTATCGGCGAGGGGTGGGCCTGTGCTGACAGAGGGTGGTGGTGGCGGCGTGGGGGAAAACCAGCCTGAGGGGGATGAGGCGGTGGCGGCGGTGCTGTCCCGGGGCGGGGAGGGGGGGCCCGATGTGTATAGGGTGGGAGGCGCTGGACAGCCTGAGGGTCAGCCTGGCGGGGAAAGACAGGCCTCATGGAGGAGGAGGCCCGTGGCAGAGGCAAGATTGATACCGTGGATGGTTCCTTAACCATATACCTCCCCAGCGCCCTCACTGTACCTTTCCCATCGCCCGTGGAGGCGGAGATTGCCCACTGGTTCCTGACTTCACATGCTGAACCCCGAGGGCCAGTTCGGCAGGAGCTCGATGTGAACGGCAGCGTCCTGACTGTGTTAGTTCTAGAATATGGTCAGGGGAGAGGGTGGTGGCAAGTGGCCAGGGACGATGTGAGTTCAGGAGGAGCTGTAATGGAAACCGGGAAGGATTAAGCGTAAGGGAGGAGTGTGATGCTCTAGGACTGTTGGCTGTGTGAAGGGGCAGATGGGGGAACGTACCCCTCCGCCCCTCTGACTTGAATTTTACTTTTTCTTCCCTGTTAGCCGATTGACTGCTGAGGACCCTGGCCAACTCCAAATGTCCATCACCTCCTGTCTTGACCAGGTTTCCCGGGTGACTCGGACCATGCAGCGCGTTGTGCCTCCCTTTTTTGCTAAGCCGCAGCAGGATAAAGGGGGCTAAACCCAACTGCCTGTCCCGTTCGAGGCACCTCGCTAGGGCACTGATGCCTGCAGTGGTTGCCACTTTATGACTAGGGCCTAATCTTTTGCCTGTACTGGCCCGTGGGTGCTTGGGATTCATGTGTTTTGTTTGGTAGTTAAATGTTTAATAAATACAGAAAATAAAACAGCTGCTATTCTGTGTCTGAGTTTAATTTTAGCTTCTCCACCTCCTAATACTCTTGCCTCTGTTCTCACGTTGGAGGGGAGGTTCTGGGATTCAGATATTCAAGTAGTACAAGGCAACTGAAGACAATTTAGGAAATGGGAGAAATAATCGTGTCCTGTTATTCAGCACGAACTACTGTCAGCTACTAAGGAATATTTCCTTAGTTTTATAGTTGTACTTACACATTGATGTAGAACATCAGCATACTAAGTAAGATCTTGTGCCTTACTGGCCTTGGTTCACATCTGTGAAGAAAAGTGCTGGGACAATCGGTTAAGTGGGCCCCACTCCACCCTCTATACTCACCTATCATCTAAGACCTCATTCCCTGAGGTTCCCTGGGATTTCCAGGGCTCCTTCCTTTGTGTGGCTCTCTCTTGCATCATCTCTCCCCAGGATTTTTCCAGTTTATTATGCTGCTGCTTTCTTCCCTAAAGTCATGACAAGGGCCCTTGAGGAAAACAAAAAGGGGAAGTGGTCTCCCTCAGGTGGGGAGGAGAGATGAAGTAGATTATTCCCCGCCTTCCCCTGAAAGATGCCCTTATTTAATTAACAGCACAGTGGGGCTGCTTACGAGGCACCAGAGTGGCCGAGGAGGGGAATGGGCGAGGCCCCCGTGCAAGAGGTGAGTCTCTGGGAGGGAGAGAGGAGGAACAAAGTGTT
>NW_027398166.1:0-13213 GCF_003265705.2 Callorhinus ursinus
TAGCCTCAGCAATCAGACAACAAAAAGAAATAAAAGGCATCCAAGTCGGCAAGGAAGGAGTCAAACTTTCACTATTTGCAGACAACACGATACTCTATGTAGAAAACCTGAAAGACTCCACCAAAAAATTGCTAGAACTAATACATGAATTCAGCAAAGTCACAGGACATAAAATCAACATAGAGAAATCTGTTGCATTTCTATACACCAATAATGAAGTAGCAGAAAAAGAAATCGAGGAATTGATACCATTTGCAATTGCATAAAAAATAAGATACTTAGGAATAAACCTAACCAAAGAGGTAAACGGTCTTTTTTCTGAAAACTACAGAACACTTATGAAAGAAATTGAAGAGGACACAAAGAAATGGAAAAACATTCCATGCTCATAGATTGGAACAAGCATTGCTAAAATGTCTATGCTACCCAAAGCAATCTACACATTTAACACAATCCCTATCAAAATCCCACCAGCATTTTTCACAGAACTAGAACAAATAGTCCTAAGATTCATATGAAACCACGAAAGACTCTGAATAGCCAAAGCAATCCTGAACAAGGAAGAACAAAGCTGGAGGCATCATGATTCTGGATTTCAAACTATATTACAAAACTGTAGTCATCAAGGCAGTATACTACTGGCAAAAATACACATAGATCAGTGGAACAGAATAGAAAACCCAGAAGTTTTCTATTGGCAACTACACAGTCAACCAATCTTCAATAATACAGGAAAGAATATCCAATGGATATTCAACAAATGGTTTGAGAAAACTGGACAACTACACAGTCAACCAATCTTCAATAATACAGGAAAGAATATCCAATGGATATTCAACAAATGATTTGAGAAAACTGGACAGCAACATACAGGAGAATGAAACTATACCACCTTCTTATACCATATGTAAAAGTAAATTCAAAATGGTTGAAGGACTGAAGTGTGAGACAGGAAACCATCAAAATCCTGGAGGAGCAGCAACCTCTTTGACCTTGGCTGGAGCAGCTTCTTACTAGACACATCACCAGAGGCAAGGGAAACAAAAGCAAAAGTGAACTATTGGGACTTCATCAAGATCAAAAGCTTGTGTGCAGTGAAGGAAACAAAACTAAAAGGCAGCCTGTGGAATGGGAGAAGATATTTGCAAATGGCATATCTGATAAAGGGTTAGTATCCAAAATTTATAAAGAATTTACCAAACTCAACACCCAGAAAACAAATAATCCAGTTAAGAAATGGGAGGAAAATCTGAATAGACAGTTTTACAAAGAAGACATCCAAGTGGCTAACAGACACATGAAAAGATGCTCAATATCACTCATCCTCAGGGAAATGCAAATCAAAGCCATAATGAGATACCACCTCACACCTGTCAGAATGGCTAAAATTAACAACACAAGAAACAACATGTGTTGGTGAGGATGCGGAGAAAGGGGAACCCCCTTGCTCTCCTGGTGGGAATGCAAACCATTGCAGGTACTCTGGACAACAGTATGGAGTTAAAATTTAAAAATAGAAATACCCTATGATTCAGCAGTTGTACTACTTGGTATTTACCCAAAGGATACAAAACTACAGATTCAAAGGTTTATAGTTCCCCTGATGTTTATAACAGCATTATCAACAATAGCCAAACTATAGAAAGAACCCAAACGTCCATTGACTGATGAATGGATAGAGAAGATGGGGCATATATATATATATATATATATATAATGGAATATTATTCAGCCACCAAAAAGAATAAAATCTTACCATTTGCACCAGTGTGGATGGAACTAGAGTGTATTACGCTAAGCAAAATAAATCAGTCAGAGAAAGACAAATACCATATGATTTCACTCATATGTCGAACTTAGGAAACAAAACAAATGAACATATGGGAGGTGAAAAAAAGAGGGAACCAAACCATAAGAGACTCTTAACTATAGAGAACAAACTCAGTGGTGATGGAGGGAGGTGGGTGGGGGATGGGCTAGATGGATGATGAGTATTAAAGAGGGCACTTGTTATGATGAACACTGGGTGTTGTATGTAAGTGATGAATCACTGGATTCTACTCCTGAAACCAATATTGCACGGTATGTTAACTAGAATTTAAATAAAGATCTTTAAAAATGTGTAATGTGATGAGTTGATATATGTATAGATTGTGAAAGGATTCTCACAATCTAGTTAATTAATGCATTCTGCCCCCACTTATTTATTTATTTATTTATTGGTGAGAACACTTGTTTTAGTTTCTTAGTAAATTTCAATTATACAACACAGAATTATCAACTATAGCCACCACATTATGCATTAGATCTTCATACCTTATTCGTGTTATAACTAAAAGCTTGTGTGCTTCTACCAACCTCTACACATTTTCCCCACCATCCAGCCCCTGCAACCACCATTCTACTGTGTTTATATGAGTTCAAGTTCAAAAACATTTTTTTTAGATTCCACATATACATGGTATCATGCAGTATTTATCTTTCTTTTGCTTATTTAGCATAATGCTTCTGGGTCTATTCATGTTTTTGCAAATGATAGGATTTTCTTATTTTAAAGGATAATATTCCTATCTATCTATCTATCTATCTATCTATCATCTGTCATCATCCATCACATTTACTTTATCCACTCATCCATCAATGGAAACAGGATTTTTCCCATACCTTGGCTGTTGTGAATACTGCTGTGAACATAAGAGTATAGATGTCTTTTTGAGATTTCATTTGGATAAATATACCCAGAAGTGGGACTCATGGATCATATGGTAGTTTTATTTGTAATTTCTTGAGGAACCTCCATACTATTTTCAATGGCAGCTGTACCAGTTTACATTCCCACCAACAATGTATGAGTGTTCCCTTTCCTCCACATTCTCAGCATTTGGTACCTCTTGTTTTTTTGGTAATAGACATTGTAACAAGTATAAGGTTATTTCTTGTTGTAGTTTTGATTTGAATTTCTCTGGTGATTAGCGATGTTGAACACGTTTTCATGTATGTGTTGGACATTTTTGTCTTGGAAAAATGTCTATTCAGGTCTTTTGACCATATTTCAATTGGGTTATCTAGCTCTCTATTGAAATACATGAGTTCCTTGTGTATTTAAATATTAACCCCTTACTGGTTATGGTTTGGAAATATTTTCTCCCCATTTCATAGTTTGCCTTTAAAATTTTTTTTATGTTAATTACTCAGTGCTCATCGCAAGTGCCCTCTTTAATTCCCATCACCTATTTCACCCATCTCCCCACCCACCTCCCCTCTGGTTACCATCAGTTTGTTTTCTATAGTTAAGAGGCTGGTTTTTGGTTTGTCTTCTCTGTTTTTTTCCTCTTTGCTCATTTGTTTTGTTTCTTAGGTTCCAAATATGAGTAAAATCATATGGTATTTGTCTTTCTCTGACTGACTTATTTCACTTAGCATTATATTCTCTAGTTTTATCCGTGTTGCTGCAAATGGCAAGATTTTTGTTCTTTTTTTATGGCTGGAAAATATTCCATTTATATATACCACATCTTCTTTATCCATTAATCTATCAATGGACACTTGTGTTGCTTCCCTATCTTGGCTATTGTAAGTAATTCTGCAATAAATATAGGAGTGTACATATCCCTTTGAATTTGTGTTTCTGTAATCTTTGGTTAAAAACCCAGTAGTGCAAAAAACAAAAACAAAAACGAACAACAACAACAACAAAACCCCAAAAACAAAAAACCCAGTAGGGTAGTTAGTTCTTTTTTTAACTTTTTGAGGAACATCCATACTGTTTTCCACAGTGGCTATACTAGTTTGCATTTGCACCACCAACATTGCAAGAGGGTTCCTTTTGCTCCACCTCCTCACCAACACCTGTTATTTCTTGTGTTTTTGATTTTAACCATTCTGACAGGTATGAGGTGATATCTCATTGTAGTTTTGATTTGCATTTCCCTGATGATACATGATAATGCGCATCTTTTCAAATGTGTGTGTTGGCCATCTCTATGTCTTCTCTGGAAAAATCTCTGTGTCTTCTGCACATTTTTAAATTGGATTATTCATTTTGTGTGTGAGTTTTATAAGTTCTTTATAGATTTTAGATTCTAACCCTTTATTGGGTAGGTCCAATTTAAAAAGTCAGAATGGCTTTGGTGTGATGTTTAGGGTTTTCTCTATATAAAATCATGTCATCTGCAAATAGATACAACTTACTTTTCCCTTTCTGATTTAGAAAACTTTTAATTTTTTTCCTTGCTGATTGCACTGAGTAGGTGTGGTGAGAATGGGCATCCTTGCCTTGTTCCTGATCTTAGATGAAAAGCTTTCAAGCTTTCATCATTGAGTGTGATATATGTGGGCTTGTCCTGTATGTGGCTTTTATTATGTTGAGGTTTGTTTCTTTCTATACCTAATTTGTTGAGGGTTCTTATCATGAATGGATGTTGAATTCTGTCAGTTGCTTTTTATGCATCTACTGAGATTATCATATGATTTTTATCTTTTATTCTACTAACGATGTTATTTATTATCTATTATTAGTATTATTTTTATTGATTCGCATATATTGAACCATCCCTGCATCACAAGGATGAATCCTGCTTGATCATAGTGTATGATAGTTTTACTGTGATGTTGAATTTGGTTTGCTAATATTTATTGAGAATTTTTGCATCTATGTTCAGAGGGGATATTGCTCTGTGGTTTTGTGGGGGGTTTTGTTTTGTTTTATTTTTTTCTTGTAGTGTTCTTATCTGGCTTTGGTGTCAGAATGATGCTGGCCATGTAAAATGAATTTGGGAGTATTCCTTCCTCTTCAATTTTTTGGAAGAATTTCATAAGGATTGTTGTTAATGCTTCTTTAATGTTTGGTAGAATTCAACCCATGTAACCATCTGGTCCTGGTCTTTTTGTTGTTGAGAGGTTTTTGATTACTGATTCAATGTCCTTTACTCATTATTGGTCTGTTTGTATTTTCTATTTCTTCATGATTCTGTCTTTATAGGTTATATGTTTTTATGAATTTATATGTTTCTTTTAGGTTTCCAATTGTTGCCATATAATTGTTCACAGCCATCTTTTATGATACTTGTATACTTGTGGCATCGGTTATAATGTCTCCTCTCTCATTTCTGATTTTATTTAAAAGTTTTTTCTATTTGAGTATAGTTAACACAGTGTTACATTACTTTCAGGTGTACAACATAGTCATTCAGTTTCTCTATACCTTATGCTATGCTCACCACAAATGTAGCTACCATGTTTTTTTTAAACCACTTAAAAAAAGAAAACTTTTATTTATTTATTTGAAAGAGAGAGCACAAGCCAGGGAGGAGGGGCAGAGGAAGAGGGGGAAGCAGACTCCCTGCTGGGCAGGGAGCCCAATGCAGGACTTGATCCCAGAACACTGATATCATAACCTGAGCTGAAGGCAGATGCCCCTATAGCTACCATGTTTCACGATACAAACGATCACAATAACATTGACTATATTCCCTATGCTGTGCCTTTTATTTCCATGACTTATCTATTGCATAGCTAGAAGTCTGTATCTTCCACTCCCCTTCCTACATTTTCGCCCATCCCTTCACTCCTACTCCGCTGGCAACCATCAGTTTATTCTCTGTATTTATAGGTTTGATTCTGCACTTTGTCTGTTTATTCATTTGGGTTTTTTGGATTCCACATTTGTCTTTCTCAGTATAACTTAATTCACTTAGCATAATACCCTCCATGTCCGTCCATTTTGTTGCATATGTCATGATCTCATCCTCTTAAGGCTGCACAAAATGCCATTTTGTATTTCTTCCTTATCCATTTGTCTATTGATGGATGTGTAGGTTGCTTTCATATCTTGGCTGTTGTCAATAGTGCTGCAATAAATAGAGGGATGTATATATCTTTTCAAATTAGTGTTTTCATTTTCTTGGGTAAATAGTAGTGCAATTACTGGGTCATATGGTATTTCTACTTTTAATTTTTTGAGGAACCTCCATATTATGTGAGAGGAGAGGGAGAGGGAGAAGCACCCACTGAGCAGGGAGCCCGACACGGGGCTCGATCCCAGGACTCTGGGATTATGACCCGAGCCGAAAGCAGGCGCCCAACTGACTGAGCCACCCAGGCGCCCCTGTGTTTGGTTTTAGAAAGTGATCCAGTTTTATTCTTGTATATAGCTCTCCTGTTTTCCCAATACCATTTATTGAAGAGATTGTCTTTTCCCCATTTTGTATTCTTGCCTCCTTTGTCATAGAATAATTGACCTCATGAGTATAGGTTTGTTTCTGAGCTCTTTTCTGTTCCACTGATCTATGTGTCTATTTTTGTGCCAGTATCATAATGTTTTGATTACTACAGCTTTGTATTATATCTTGAAATCTGGAATTGTAATACCTCCAGCTTTGTTTTCTTTTTTTTTTTCTCAAGGTTTCTTTGTCTATTTGAAGTATTTTGTGACCAAGAAAAAAAGAGAAAGGACCCAAATAAATAAAATCAGAAATGGAAGAGGAGAAGTAACAACTGATACCACAGAAATACAAAGTATTATAAGAGAATACTGTGAAAAATTATATGCCAACAAATTGGACAACCTAGAAGAAATGGATAAAATCCTAGGAACATATTATCTTCCAAAACTGAATCAGGAAGAAATAGAAAATAATTTCTGATTTTATTTATTTGTGTAGCCAAATTTTTGTTTTCTTCTTCTTAGTGTAGCCAAAATTTTGTTTAGTTTTGTTAATCTTTTCTGTTATTTTTCTGGTCTCTTATTTATTTTTGCTCTGATATTTATTATTGCCCTTCCCCACCCCCCAACATTTATTTACTTGTTGATTTTCCATCTGGATGGTTTATCTACTGTTGAAAGTAGGGTATCGAAGTCTTCCACTCTTCCACTCTTATAGTATTGTCTGTTTCTCTCGTTAGACCTTTTTATTTTTTTTTAAGATTTATTTATTTATTTTAGAAAGACAGTGTGTGCAGTGTGTAGGGGCAAAGGCAGAGGGAGAGGGAGTCTTAAGCAGACTCTGTATTGAGTGTAGAGCTTGACGCGGGTCTCCGTCTCATGACCCTGATCATTACCTAAGCCGAAACCAAGATCTGGATGCTTTACCAACTGTGCCACCCAGGCACCCCTCTCTTCAGATCTAGTAGTATTTGAAGTAGGTGCTCTCATGTTGGATGCATATGTATATTAATGATTGCTGTATCTTCTTGATCAATTGACTCTTGTATCATTATATAATGACCTTCTTTGTCTTTTGTTACTATTTTTGGCTTAAAGTCTATTTTGTCTAATGTAAATATAGTTACCCCTGCTCTCTTTTGGTTTCCACTGCATGGAATATATTTTTCCATCCATTCACTTTTAGCCTATGTGTATTAAAGCTGAAATGAGTCTCTTGTAGGAAGCATATATTTGGGTCTTATATATTTTATCCATTCAGCCACTGTATGTCTTTTCACGGGAGAAATCAATGCATTTTCATTTTGAGTAATTATTGATAGGTAAAGACTTACTTACACCATCTTATTTTTCCTAGCTGTTTTATAGTTCCCTTATTCCATTCTTACTCTTTTACTGACTTCCTTTCTGAATTGATGATTTTCTGTAGTGGTATGCTTTGACTCTCTTCTATTTATCATTTGTGAATCTATTGTAGGTTTCTGCTTTCTGGTTACCCATGAGGCTTATGTGAAACATCTTATATGTATAACAGTCTGTTTTGAAGTAGTCACCTCTTCTGAACTTTATGTCCTGACTTTGGTAATAAAAAACTTTTACCTCAGAGTGGGGGCATGCTGATGCAGGACACCAAGTGTGGGGTGTGTGTGGCAATGGGCCTCTTTGGCTCAGGCCACTGTGTTCCACAGGATTGATAACTCTGTGGTCCTTGGTGAGCATTCAAGGGGTCCGTAGTGGCTTCAAGGGCCGTTGAAGTCCTCAGTGGCACTTCCAAGTACAATGGTTAGGGACCAGGCAGGTTGTGGTGGTGGCCAGAGCTTGTGGTGACATACTTGGCTGCAGGGTCTAGCTGCAGGTGCCTGTGTAGTGTCATGTGCCAATTGGGCACATAATGTAGTGGTGGGGTCAGGGCAGGCAGCAAAGGACAAGCCCAACTACAGGCTCACTGGCATCCCCTACTGTGGCTGCTGGGTATTGCCATGGGTGCACAGCAGTGTAGACTGTTGACAGGAGTCACACCTAGGGTGTGTGAGTGCACAGCTGGAGGGGCTAGCTGTGGCACAGGCCGGTGATAGAATACAGGGCCTAATCCAGGCCCACAAGCAATTACAGAAGTCCTGGCTGTCGGTGTGCTCCCCTATGCCTCCACAGTCTTACTCCAAGGCATGCCCATTTCAGTGGAGGCCAGGGACAGTTGTCACGCTTGCAGTATGCAAGTGCACTGCTGGATGGGCTAGCCCCAAGTGCACACATGGTGGTGGGGTCAGTGTCGGGCCTAGCCTGGCATCTTACAATTGTGCAACTACAGAGGCCTGGGCTGACTGCTGGTGCAGTTTCCAGGCTCTTTTGGGAGCCAGAGAGGGGAAGTAGTGGGAAGAGACTCAGACAACTGCTGTCAGCAAATTCCAGTACTTGTGGGGTCAAAGCTGGTGAAAACTGCAGGGGTTCCATGGAGGCTAAGTTGGCTATCGATTTCTTCAGTGGCAAAAGCTGCTGGGTTTCTCTGCAGCGCTTCCTGCTGCATGGCTATTAGTAGCTCCTGTGTTTCTTCTTGTTCCTAGCCATCTCTGTACATCTCACCTTTGTTGGTCTCTGGATGGGGTAAAAGTGAAGTGGGACCTTTGTGTGGTACCCTGAAGGCTGGGGAAGCTGGTCACTCACTCTGCTTTTCCTTTTCTGGTAAGTGGAACTCTTTCTGGCTGGGGGTTTCCCTTCTGGCACTGAGCAGTGCCCACTTGAGGGGTGAGATTATGCAGGCAAAAATGAAGTGTTCTTCTTCTCTTATGCAGTTATTCTCAAGTTGTTTGTTCCACTGTGTTTGTTGCTAAAGTTTCTTAAGAGGATCCTGAGCTCTCCCAGAGCCATTTTTTTCATGGAAAGCTGCCTGATTGTTGATCTTTGTGAAGGGATGGAGGTCTTCCTACATTGCTATTTCGGTGATGTCACTCCCAACTTTCCCGGATCTTAACATTCACTCCAAAATTTGTGAAGCATTGTGCTAGATAGTAAAAGAGGGAGAAGTCAAGAATAATGTTTTATTGATCCTGAGTTAGCAGAATTCCTTACACTGACAGTCATTAAAAACTTACATTATTTACTTATCATCACTCTTACCCTTATAATTAATTTTGGAAATAAAAGCTGAAATGTTTTTATTATTTCCTTTATCAAGCACTAGAAGGCCATACCACAGTCTGGGGAGTCATCAGTGCCATTGCTGTCAATCAAAGTCAGCTACTCTCATCGCCAGACCATCTCAGAGGAGCAGGAGAGGGTCCTACAGAGGAGCATCTATTTGACTCATGTTGACCCATTAAGAGTACACTACAACTAGGCTCACAGCATGGGAATGTTTGCTGGAGGTCCCACTAAAGTGGAGACCTTGGCAAACACCACTGGGAAAAACAAGCAATAGGGGACTCCTGTTCTGAAGGTTGGTCAGTGAAAGGCAGACGTGGCCACACTGAATCTGCAGTGGGAATAATAGGCCTCATTAAGTTGCTTCTAATGATGTACCATGTGAAGATCCTTCCATCTTTGTGCTATGTAGACAGTGTAAACAGCATAAACACTAAGAGGTTTTGAATCTGTCCATTCCAGCAAGCCTGGAGGGTTGGGAAGAATCCTAAGAATTTATCAGGGGAGCTAGGTTTAGCAGTTTTGGATTTGGGGGGAACCAACGTTCATGTTGTCATTAGACAGTTGAAGCAGTAATCCCAGAATCTTAGGAGGCTAAATGAAACATTTTTACAGTCTGCAGGTTCCAGGAAGTCCCTTCAGCTCCCAAAGGAAGACATGGCTTATTATATGGGTTAAAGTATTTAAGTATTACTGCAAAATCTGGCCTACACAGCATCTTGCAGAAGGAGCCACACAAGCTTCCTGTACAGGAAAGCATTTGTAATCCCTTCCTCATAGCATCTAAGGCAACATCTACAATCAGCAGCCAAGGAGGGAACAGTTCAAACCTGGGTTCCCCCTCAGCTGATTTTCGTGTTCTGTGGAAATGGACTCTATTACCAATGGGTGGGAAAGATCCTGCTCAAATGTGAAGCAGTGTTCAGAGAAAAATCCTGGGAAATTGCCAAGTTGTTTCTCCAGGAGGATCCCACAAATCTCCTTGAATTTTTCAAATCCTGAAATAACCCAACCTCTCCTTTGAATGCTCCAAGTAGCTTTGACAACTCTCCTGAAATACTGGGGCACTGTGCCTAATGCCATATTGGATTCCTCCGTGGGAGAAGTTGCTGCCATCCACTGTGCAGGGGTCATTTCCCTTGAAGATGCTGTGAAGGTGATCCACTGCCAGAGCAGGTTACAGGCAGAGGTGGTTGGAGGGAAAACGGTGGTTGGAAGCATTCCCGCAGAGGAGATCTCAAAGGCGCTTGTCTTTCTTTCCATAAAGGTGTGCATTTTAGCCTTTAACAGTTCTAGCTCCTGTACTCTGTCAGGAGAAGCAAAAGCTATAGCCAGGTGTTGTGAAAAGCTGGCTCAGGAGTTTGAGAAAAGGAATATATTTCTGCATATCTTATCAGTTCCAGCTACTTATCATAGTTATATGATGGATTTAATACTGAAAGATGTTGAAGAGTGCATTGGGAACTTGGTGAGGAGGGAATCAGAAATAGAACGGATTTCAACAGTCACAAGAAAAACAACCCCTGATTGAGATTTTTCTACTGGCAAATATAGGTCCAGGACTGTTTGAGAGCCAATTGCCTTCACCCAGGTTGTCACAGCTGCAATCAAAGGAAGGGAAAATGCTGTGTTTGTTGAAATAGCTCCAAAGAGAGAAATCCAAAGAAATAACAGGGAAATCTTAGGTGAAGAAATCAAAATTTTTCTTTCTCTACAACCAAATGAAGAGTATGAGACCCTTTTGATTTGGTAAAATCAGTGAATTTGGATACATCCTTAATTGGCCATGCTTTTTTGAAGGTTTGAAAACAACTCCGATATGTTACCCAAAATATTGGTTTGATCACAAGAATCTTAAGACTTATTTAAACAGTCTTCAGTTGTAGAACAAAATTATTTACTTCAACACCCTCTTTAAAAAAAAAGATTGTATTAATTTATTTATTTGAGAGAGGGAATGAGTGGGGGAGAGGAGCAAACAGACTCCCCACTGAACAAGAAGCCTGATGCAGGGCTTGATCCCGGGACCCTCAGATTATGACCTGAGCCGTAAGCAGATGCTTAACTGACTGAACCACCCAGGTGCCCCACTTTAATACCCTATAATTAGTGGTAGCAATGACAACTTAGATTTTACCTGTTTTGTAACTTAGGATAGGGCGTCTTATGTTTTTGAGCACAAAAACAATGGGCCTCCTTTGGTTCCTGTTTCCTGGTTTGTGGAATCTTTTTTGGCCTGTGTGCTGGACAGTTTAAACCTCCAAGTACCTCTGAGTACATGTCAGGTAAGAGTGGGTTTCTTTCTCTTTCTTTTTTTTTTAAATAAGATTTTATTTATTTATTTGACAGAGAGAGAGATAGTGAGAACAGGAACACAAGGAGAGGGAGTGGGAGAGGGAGAAGCAGGCTTCCCACTGAGCAGGGAGCCCAATGTGGGGCTCGATCCCAGGACCCTGGGATCATGACCTGACCCAAAGGCAGATGCTTAATGACTGAGCCACCCAGGTACCCCAAGAGTGGGTTTCTTAGCTTCCTGTGTGGTGAGCCAAAACTTCTTAGATATGAATGAGCAGCTGGAATCAGGAGAAACAGAAACAAACTTTAAAATAATCTCTTCAACATCAGCAGTTTATGTAACAGAGGAAGTTTAAAAAAGCTTTGAGTGAAAAAAGCATATTTCTCTTTGTAGGCTCTTTCAAAGGTGTTAGTTGATTTTAACTGGTGATAAATTTTATGAAATACTCTTCCATGTTGGCTTTCAATACGGTACCATTTCAAATAGTTAAATACCATTTTATTAAATATTTAATATGTAAATATTAAACAACACACTAGTGCACAAGTAATGGGCCAAATAAGAAATCAAATGGCAAATCAAAATATGTCTTCAAAGAAAAAGGAAATACAATATTCCAAACCCTATAGAATGCAGCAGAAGCAGATGTTAGAGTGAAATTTATGCTATAAATGCTTGTATTAAGAAAAAAAGTTCAAATAAACAACTTAACATTACAAGGAACTAGAAAAGAAGAAACGTAGCTGAAATTTAGTAAAGGAAGGAAATAACAAAGAAAAATCAGAAATAAATAAAATAGAGACCAGAATAAGCAATAACATAACATTGAAAGTAATGACCTGTTTAAAAAGTTTGGTAATGCTTTAACTACATTAATTAAAGAAAAAAGAGAGAAGACTCAAAAACGAAAAGGAGAAATGGAAGAGAAAACAATACAACAGATCACCACGGAAATACATACTGTGATAGAAGCTATAAATAATTATATAGTAACAAATCAAATAATTTAGAAAAAAAACCCAGATAGTTCCGAAAAATGTGCACGTTACCAAGATTGAATCATGAATCTTGAATCCAAGAAGTAGGAAATCTTCGTAGACCAATAACAGGAATGAAAGTTGAATTAGGAATCAAAAATTTCCAAGCAGAGAAAAGACCAAGACCACATGTTTCATTGGTGAATTCTACCAAACATTAAAAACAAACAATTAATGACAATCTTAGTCAAAATCTTATGAATAATGGAATAGAGGGAGCACATTCAAAATCATTCCATGAGGCCAGTATTACCCTTATACCAAAGCAGGATAAAAAACAATACTAGAACAAAAAAGTCTAGTTTGTCCCATATAAGTATTACTACTTGGACTTTCTTTTGACATCCATTTGTGTGATAAATGTTTCCCCAACCCCTCACTTTCAATCTGCAAGTGTCTTTAGGTCTAAAGTGAATCTCTTGTAGGCAGCATATAGATATATAGTTGACTCTTGTTTTTTTTTTTTTTATCCATTCTGCCACCCTATGTCTTTTGATTTGAGCATTTAGTCTATTTAGATTCAAAGTTATTATTTATAGATATGTATTTATTGCCATTTTATTACTTGCTTTTCATTGT
>NW_027398167.1:0-10253 GCF_003265705.2 Callorhinus ursinus
AAATAAATAAATAAATAAATAAATAAATAAATAAATAAATAAATAAATAAATAAATAAAATAAAGACATCCGATTAGGCAGCAAAAAGAAATATAAGACCTCTATATGGGAAAGAGGTGAAACTATATTTGCAGATGGCACGATCTTATATACAGGAAATCCTAAGGAATTCACAAAAAAACTGTTAAAGGGCATAAAAATTCAGCAAGTTCAGGATATAAGCTCAACATGCAAACAATTAGTTGTGCTTGCATCCACTAGCAATGAACAATTCGAAATGAAATCAAGAAAACAATTCTATTTAAAATGGCACCAAACGGAGCAAAATTACTTAGGAGTAAATTTAGCCAAGGAGGTACAAACTTGTCTGCTAAAAATGACAAAACATTGCTGAAAGAAATTAAAGATGAGCTAATTAAATAATTAAATGGCAGCTTTGTTTAGAATGGCCAAGGGCTGGAAACTATCCAAATGCCCATCAACAGTAGACCAGATAAATTGGAGCAGTCTAAAACCCTGCCATAATGTAACAGATAGCTTACCAGAAATTCACTCACAGAAAATGTGAAATTATGTTGTGGGATTAATGAAACGAATGGGGCAGGTCTATCGGACCGCCCCCAAATCTGTTCTGATCCTGGCTGGAGTTTGGTGCCATCTAGTGGCAGGTGTTGCTCTGGCATAAAGCACTGAAGAAGATTCTGGGTCCCACGGCTGGGACTTCCAGGGCGGGGGCAGTAACTATGGGAATCTCCCAGTTAGTTGGGACTTGATCTGGGGTTATTACTGGGTAGACCCTCCCTCCATGTTGCTTCCTGAGACAAAGGTTATGTGCCTCTCCTTCCTGATCTCCTGCTGAAAGTAAAAACCTTAGTCCGCCTCCGTTTGAGAATGGAGGCTGGGCAGGGGAAGGGAGGCAATAACCAATTGGGTTATGTCCGATTTTCAGCTATTTTCAGGTCTCATTGTGTTCTCAGGTTGTGTTTCCTGTTTATATTCTTGTGCCATCTATCATTTATTGGAGCATTATACAGCAGTGAAAATAACGAACTAGGGATATACACACCAGCTTGGCTGAATCTTTCTTAAGCCTTTTAATTGTGAAATATAACACACATACAGCCAGGTGCACAAAATATAAATGTACAGCTTAGTACACTATTATAACATCAGTGTAACCCTCACCCAAGGTACGAAATAAAACATTTGCCATAACTCCAGAAAGCCCCTTGTACCTTGTCCAAATCATGAGTCTACTTCCTTCCTAGAGATAACCACCACCCTGACTTTTATGTTACTCTTTTTTTTTTCTTTATAGTTTTGCTACTGTTTTGGTTATCTATTATTATGTAATAATTCTTCATTGTTGTCTTTTTCTCCTCTTCCTTCTATTGCCTTAAAAAAAAAACCACTTACTGAGGTATGATTGACATATGAAAAGCTATACATATTGAATGTATACAACTCAGTGAGTTTGGGGATAAGTATACTTGTGAAACCATCACCACAATCTATGCCACAAAGTTTCCTCTTGCCGTCATCATCATCATCATCATCATCATCATCATCACCGTTATTATGTGTGTTGAGAACACTTAACATAAGATCTACCCTCTGAGCAAATTTTAAGTATACGATACAGTATTTTTAGCTATAGACCCTGTGCTGTATGGATCTTGAGAATTTATCTTACATTACTAAAACTTTGTATCCTCTCACCATCGTTTCCCCATTCCCCCCTCCCACCAGGCCCTGGCAACCGCCATTCTACTCTCTGCTTCTATGAGTTTGACTATTTTAGATCAACATATGGAATCCTACAGTCTCTGTCTTTTTGTATGTGGCTCCTTTCCCTTAGCATAATGTCCTCCAGATCCACCAATGTTGTTGCACATGGCAAGATTTTCATCTTTTTTAGGCCAAATGATATTCCATTGTATGTATGTACCATATTTTCTTTATCCATTCATCTGTTGATGGACATTTAGGTTACTTCTGTGTCTTGGTATTGTGAATAATGCTGCAGTGAACAGGGGAGTGCAGATATCTCTTTGGGATCCCAATTTCAATTCTTTTGGATAAATAACCAGAAGTGGGATTCCTAGATCATATGGTGGTTCTATTTTTAATATTTTGGGGAATCTCATACTTTTCCCCATATTGGCTGAACCAGCTTACATTCTCACCAAATAATAGCCATCCTAACGGGTATGAGTTGATATCTCATTATGATTTTTATTTGCATTTCCCTGATGATTAGTGATGTTGAGCACATTTTCATGTACCTATTGGCCATATGTACGCCTTCTTTGGAGAAATGTCTATTCAGGTCCTTTGCCAATTTTAAAATTGGTTGAATTATTTGTTAGTGAGTTGTATGAGTTCCTTACATATTTTGGATATTAACCCTTTATCAGATATATGGTTTGCAAATATTTCCTCCCATTCTGCAGGTTGCCTTTTCATTTTGGTGATTGTTTCCTTTGCTGTGCAGAAGTGTTTTCGTTTGATGATCCCACTTGTCTATTTCTGCTTTTGTTTCCCGTGCTTTTGGTGTCACATTCAAAAAATTGTTGCCAAGACCAATGTCGAGGAGCATGCCCCCTATGTTTCCTTCTCAGAGTTTTATGGTTTCAGGTTTTACGATTAAGCCTTTAATCCATTTTGAGTTGATTTTTGTGTATGGTGGGTCCAATAGGGGTCCAGTTTCATTCTTTTGATTGTAGATCTCCAGTTCCCAACACCACTGACTGAAGAGACCATTCTTTCCCTAGTGTGTATTCTTGTCACCCTTGTCAAAGATTGACCATATATATGTGAGTTTATTTCTGGACTATTCTGTTCCATTGATCTATGTGTTTATTTTTATGTCAGAACTACATACTGTTTTGATTGCTGTAGCTTTTTTTCTTTAACAAGTGGTTTATTGATGTTACATTACAAAGAATGACAATATTGTATTATCTGTATTTCTAGACTTAATGGCCACCCCATAGAAAGCATCTTTGGAATAGGAAAAAAGTTGTAAGAATTTGTTTTCCCATAATCATAAAGCTGTCATGCTCAGTCTGGGCACAGCTAATGCAACATTTTCCCCAATGCACAGGCTCCATTCCCTTTGCCAACTACTTATAATATGCTTCAGTCACTCACAGGAGAAAAAACAGTGTCAGCATCAATATTTAGCAGCTTTCAAAATACGTCTTTTTTTTTTTTTTGTCTTGAATAAAAAGCTAAAGTATTCTTTTAGTGCAGTAATTTCATATGGTCTTTTTTTTTTTTTAAAGATTTTATTTATTTATTTGAGAGAGAGAATGAGAGAGAGAGAGAGAGAGAGAGAGAGCACATGAGAGGGGGGAGGGTCGGAGGGAGAAGTGGACTCCCTGCTGAGCAGGGAGCCTGATGCGGGACTCGATCCCGGGACTCCAGGATCAATCATGACCTGAGCCGAAGGCAGTCGCTTAACCAACTGAGCCACCCAGGCGCCCTCATATGGTCTTATTGCTTCTATACACAAGATACGATCCTTTAACATTTGTGTAGATAAGTCTGTCTCTCCCCTTTTTTTTTTTTTTTTGATGGCTCCCAAAGACTTTGAGGATTTTATTTTATTTTCATTTTTGAAAAAGATTGTACTTATTCTTTTGAGAGACAGAGAGCATAAGAGAGCACGGGGGGCGGGCAGCGGGAGAAGGAGAAGCAGACTTCCCGCTGAGCAGGGAGCCCAACTCGGGGCTCCATCCCAGGACCCTGGGATCATGACCTGAGCCGAAGGCAGATGCGTAACCGACTGAGCCACCCGGGCACCCTGAGGATTTTATTTTTTCACAATAAAAGAAAAGGGCAGTGCCAGCCCATGAGGGTCAGCCCAACTGGGTAAGTAGACCCTCCGCAGAGCTCAGTTCCTGGTGCAGGAAGCGATTCCACACCCTCCCCTCGCTCTCAGCTCTTAGAAAGGGATCTGAGAGGGATGAATGCAGTAACGATCTGTATTACTTCATAGCCTAGGAAGGGAGAAAACAAATGTAAAAAAATACAGTCTAATAAAAATAGTAGAAGCCAAATACTTTCATTCCAGGATGTCTGCAAAGGAGAGATTCTATGGAGCCTGGATGCAGAAAAGGTCTCACTCCTAACAGAAAAAATAAATTGTGGACAGTCACTCAAGGCCAGAGAAGCAACCACAAAGAGCAACTGGCTTCAATCGCATGGTCACCAGGAAGGGCACATACCAGAGAACTTGGGACAAGGCCGCGGCTACTGCCCTGGGCTTTCTCAGGCCTCCTGGTGCTGTGCTGTGGTTCAACAGCCTTTGGGGGACGGGGGAACCAGAGGCCAACACCATCACGTGTGAAAAGGCTACTATGGCAACAACATGATGGTCAGAAATCAGCTAGGGTTTGGGTTAGGTGCCATTTAAACGCAGCCTGTACTTGCTTTCTTGTGAAGGGCTTGAGATGTGCCGAGGCATCTTAGACATGTGTAGGTGACCCTTCTTGTGAAAGGCAGAGAGGAGCCTCTTCTACTCATTCGTTTTCATTTCAGTTCACCATTTAAAGTAGGAAAGACACTGCAAGCTATGCCCACTAGCTTCTAGCTTGAACTGGCACTAATACCACACAGACAACTGAATGAATGACATTTTCCTGGTTCTTCCATGGGGCGGGCTCAGTACGCTTCTTTGGACTAAATAGGTGTGATCTTGTTCGAGAAAAGCCTGTAAACGTAGGGCCAGATTTTGTTAGTCTTGGTCCCAGAAAATTGGTGAAGCACTCCTTGGCTCTTGTATAATTCAGTGACTGGCTTTGCCACCTCCTTGTTCTGCCTTAGCCTGGCAGGCACAGCTTCAGGTTCATCGTCCTCCTGCTGGACTAATGGTTCACCCATGATGTCACCAATCCCATGTACACTAGGTGGATTGAAGTCCAGGTCACATACTCTTCCACTAGGAGGGTGAATCCAACGTCAGCTGAGACGATCTTTGAGTGTTTCAAATGCAGTGTTCAAAGTGATCACTACACTAGATCCAGTTCACAGATTTTGTCCAGGGCTTCAGCCTGAACTGTGAACAGTGCTGGCCGGGCCTGTTCTCCAGCTCCAACATCCTTAGGCGTGTGATCACATGATTTGGAACCAAAAGACCTTTCTCTATGTACTGCTTTGCCATATCACCAACGTGGGCGTTGGCTTTGATGTTCTTCCACAAGAAGAGATGCTGGAGGCCAAAGCTCTGAGCGATCCTCTGGCACACAGTGCCCTTGGCCAAGCTGGGCGGCCCAAGGATGAGCATGTGCGGGAGTTTGGAAGCCATTGCCTTTGCCAGGCACGGAGGGGGCGGCCAAACGGGCAACCCGGACAGCAGCCTTGGAGAAGCTCGGGGAACTTTTGCTTCTGCTTCTGCCTCTGACACTCTCTGCTCGCGTGGGGACTCCTGATCGCTATAGCTTTGTAATATAATTTGAAATCAGGAAGTGTGATGCCTCCAGTTTTGTTCTTCTTGCTCAAGGTTGCTTTGGCTATTTTGGGGTCTTTTGTGGTTCCATGTGAATTTTAGGAGTGTTTTTTCTAATTCTGTGAAAAATACCATTGGAGTTTTGATAGGGATTGCTTTGGGTAGTATGGACATTTTAACGAGATTAATTCTTCCAATCCATGAATATGGGTTATCTTTCCATTTATTTGTATCATCTTCAATTTCTTTCTTTAATGTTTTATAGTTTTCACCGTACAGATCTTTCAGCTCCTTAAATTTAATCCTAAGTATTTATTGTTTTGATGTAAGTGGGATTGTTTTATTGTAAGTGGGATTGTTTATTTAATTTCTTTTTTGGATAGTATGTTGTTAGTGTATAGAAACGCAACAGATTTTTGGGACGCCTGGGTGGCTCAGTCGGTTAAGCGTCTGCCTTCGGCTCAGGTCACGATCCCGGGGTCCTGGGATCGAGTCCTGCATCGGGCTGTCTGCTGCGCGGCGAGCCTGCTTCTCCCTCTGCCTCTGTCTCTCGTGAATAACTAAATGAATGAATGAATGAACGAATGAATGAATGAATAAATAAATAAATAACAGAAAGAAAGGAATGCAACAGACTTTTTAGTGTTGATTTTGTATCCTGCAACGTCGCTGAATGCATTTATTAGTTCTAACAGTTTTTGGTGGATTCTTTAGGGGATAATTTTACTGCTTCCTTTATGATTTGGATGCCTTTTATTTCTTTTTCTTGCCTAATTGCTCTGGACTTTCAGTAATATGTTGAATAGAAATGGTAAGAGTGTGACGGGGTGCCTGGGTGGCTCAGTCGGTTAAGCGTCTGACTTCAGCTCAGGGTCCTGGGATTGAGCCCCACATTGGACTTCACAGTCAGCAGGGAGTCAGCTTCTTCTCCCTCTGCCCCTCCCCCCCCCCCGCCGCTCGTGCTTGCTGTGTGCTCTCTCTCAAATAAATAAATAAAATCTTAAAAAAAAAAAAAAAGAAATGGTTAGAGTGGGCATCTTTGTCTTTTTGTTTCGTTTTGTTTTCTTGTGTCTGATCTTAGAGGAAAACCTTTCAACCTTTCACCACTGAGCATGATACTGGCTGTGGGCTTGTCATAGATCACCTTTATTATGTTGAGGTACATTCCTATAACATAATTTGTTGAGATTTTTTTTACATGAAAGGATGTTGAATTTTGTCAAATGCTTTTTACGCATCTATTGAGATTATCATATGATTTTAATCCTTCATTCTGTGGGTGTGGTGTATCACATTGATTGATTTGCAGACGTTGAACTATCCTTGCATCTCAGGGATAAATCCCACTTGTTCACGGTGTATGATCCTTTTAATGTGCTGTTGAATTCAGTTTGCTAGTAATTCGTTGAGGATTCTTGCATCTATTAGAGATATAGGCCTGTAATTTTCTTTCTTTCTTTCTTTCTTTCTTTCTTTCTTTCTTTCTTTCTTTCTTTCTTTCTTTCTTTCTTTTTTTTTTTTTGTAGTATTCTTACCTGGCTTTGGTATCAGGAGAATGCTTACTTCCTAAAACAGTTTGAGATCATTCCTTCCTATTCAATTTTTGGAAGCGTTTAAGTAGGATTGACATTAATTCCTGAGATGGAGCCCCATGTTGGGAACCCCTGCTCAGCGGGGAGCCTGCTTAAGGATTCTCCCTCTCCCTCTGCCCCTCCCCCGACTCGTGCTCTCTCTCTCTAAAATAAATAAATAGGGTGCCTGGGTGACTCAGTTAAGCGTCTACCTTTGGCTCAGGCCGTGATCCCAGGGTCCTGGGATTGAGTCCCGCATCGGCCTCCCTGCTCCGTGGAGAGTCTTCTTCTCCCTCTACGTCTCCCCACTGCTTGTGCTCTCTTTCTCTCTCTCATGCTCTTTCTCATGGTCTCTCTCTCTCAAATAAATAAAATCTTAAAAATATAATAAATCCTTTTTAAAAAAAATTTACATACAGAGGGGCGCCTGGGTGGCTCAGTCGTTAAGCGTCTGCCTTCGGCTCAGGTCATGATCCCCGGGTCCTGGGATCGAGCCCCACATCGGGCTCCGTGCTCGGTGGGAAGCCTGCTTCTCCCTCTCCCACTCTGCCTGCTTGTGTTCCTTCTCTCACTGTGTCTCTCTCTGTCAAATAAATAAATAAAATCTTAAAAAAAAAAAAATTTACACACAGAATCACCAAGTGAGATTTGTTCTGGGAATGCAAGGGTGAAACCTACCAGTGAATCAATAAAACAAAGGAAAACTACCCAATCATCTCAACTGGTACAGATAAAATTTTTGACAAAATCCAACCCCCTTTCATGATTAAAAAAAAACATTTAAAAACCCTGAGAATATAAGGGAACTTCCTAGACATGACAAAAGGAATTTATGAAAAATCCATAGCTAACATCATACTCAATGGCGAAAGACAGAAACCTTTCCCTCTAAGATCAGGAGAAAGAGTGCTCACTTTGAACACTGATTTTCAGCGCTGTACTAGAAGTTCCATGCAGAGCAGTCAGGCAAGAAAAACAGATAAAAAGACGTCCACATCGGAAAGGAAAAAGCAAAACTATCTGTATTTGCAGGGGGATATGATCCTATATATAGAAACCCCCAAGGAATCCACAAAAGACTGCTAGAGCTAATAAATGAATTATGCAAAGTTTCGGGTTACAAGATCCACATGCCAAAATCAGTTGTTTTTCTGTACACCAGCAATGAACAATCTGAACATGAAATCAAGACAATTCCACTTACAATAGGATCAAAAAGAATAAAATGCTTAGAAATAAATTTAATCAAAAAGGTGTAAGAATTAAACATGAAAACTACGAAACATTGCTGAAAGAAATTGAAGAAGACCTAAATAAATGGAAAGACATCCCATTTAGGTTGTTGATCCATTTTGAGCCAATTTTTGTATATGGCGTTTGGTAAGGGTCCAACTTTATTATTTTGCGTGTGGATATCAGTTGTCCCAACACCATTTGTTGAAGGGACTATTCTTTCTCCACTGAGTGGTCTTGGCACTTCCATTAAAAATCAAATGGCTGTGGATGTATGGGTTTTCCATTAAAAATCAAATGGCTGTGGATGTATGGGTTTATTTCTGGACTCTCTGGATTGAAAGATTTAATTTTATGAAGGCAGCAGTACCACCCAAAGTGATCTAAAGATTCAAGGCAATACCTATAAAAATCCCAACTTTTTTTTTTTTTTTCCAGAAATAGGAATGTCGATCTTTACATTCATGTGGAATTGCAAGGGGGATGATTAACCAAAAGAATTTTGAAAAAAAACGAAAAAAGTTGGAGGACACACACTTCCTGATTCCAAAACTTATTACAAAGCTACAGTAATCAAAACATTGTGGTACTGGCATTAGGATAGACATATAGACCAAAGGAATAGAATTGAGAGTCCAGATGGTGCCAGGAGGAGCACCAGAAGCTTCATCTATATGCTTCAGTCTCCTACTGCAAATGCTCTGCAAAGGGCAAGACATGGCAGGCACAGGCACAGCTCATTCTCCCCTAAATAGAAAAGAAACAACCTGAGGATCCAAATGCATTCGAGAGCCCTTCGTCCTTTTCCTTCTTTCGTTCTGAGCATCACATTCTAGTCATGGGGAGCATCCCTGACCTTTCCACGGGGGATGCCACAACGAAACTGGAAGAAATGAGCAGATAATAAAGTTGTTCAGATGGGGCGCCTGGGTGGCTCAGTTGGTTAAGCGACTGCCTTCGGCTCCGGTCATGATCCTGGGGTCCCTGGGATCGAGTCCCGCATCGGGCTCCCTGCTCAGCGGGGAGTCTGCTTCTCCCTCTGACCCTCCCCGCTCTCATGTGCTCTCTCTCCCTCTCTCTCTCATTCTCGCTCTCTTAAATAAATAAATAATAAATAAATAAATAAAATCTTAAAAAAAAGAAAAGTTGTTCAGATGGAGAAAAATGCAGAATGGGTATTATCGGCTATGTGGCTAGCAGAGACCTGAGGTAACAACAGAAAATGGAGCTGGAAAGGCTGAAAAAGCAAGAAAAAGTGGAGCAGAAAGAAGACGAAGATGATAAGAAAATGACAAGGAGTGTGAAGGTAAGGATGGCAATGATGATTATTTTGCTGAAAAAGGTGGTTTTGATAGAGTTGTTTTTTTTTTTTTTTGGTCTCCAAAGAAGTTAACTCCTCCATTACCAATCTCATAACTTTTAAAGTTAAGAAAAGGAAATTGAAAGGAATACACCTAACCTAAGAGGCAAAGGACCTGTACTCAGGAAACTATAGAATACTCATGAAAGAAATTGAGGAAGACACAAAGAAATGGTAAAACATTCCATGCTCATGGATTGGAAGAACAAATATTGTTTTTTTTTCTTTTTTCTTTTCAAGATTTTATTTATGTATCTGAGAGAGAGAGAATGAGAGATAGAGAGCATGAAAGGGAAGAGGGTCAGAGGGAGAAGGAGACTCCCCGCTGAGCACGGAGCCCGATGCGGGACTCGATCCCGGGACTCCAGGATCCTGACCTGAGCCGAAGGCAGTCGCTTAACCAACTGAGCCACCCAGGCACCCACTTTAAGAGACTTTTTTTTTTTTTTTTAAGGGTTTTCCTTTTTTTTTTTTTTTTTTTTGATTTTTAGATTTTATTTCTTGGACAGAGAGAGCACAAGCAGAGGGAGAGAGAGGGAGAAGCAGGCTCCCCGCTGAGCAAGGAGCCCAATGTGGGACTCGATCCCAGGACCCTGGGATCATGACCTGGGCCGAAGGCGGCAGCCGCTTAACTGAC
>NW_027398167.1:10353-13152 GCF_003265705.2 Callorhinus ursinus
TCTCCCTCTGACCCTCCCCCCATCTCATGTGCTTTCTCTCTCATTCTGTCTCTCAAATAAATAAATAACATCTTTAAAAAAAAATTTTATTTCTTTGAGAGAGAGAGAGAATGAGAGATGGAAAGCACGAGACGGAAGAGGGCCGGAGGGAGAAGCAGACTCCCTGCCGAGCAGGAAGCCCGAGGCGGGACTCGATCGCGGGACTACCAGGATCCTGACCCGAGCCGAAGGCAGTCGCCCAACCAACTGAGCCACCCGGGAGGGCCTCGTTTTCAATAACCCATGAGCTAAGGACTTGGCTGGGGGATATGCAGAAAGCCAGCTGGTCACGTGCGGTTGGCTAGGCTGACGGAAGCACAGGTTCTGAGGTGAACTGGGCTTTTACGGGGGGGGGGGGGGGGGCAGGCTCAGCAGGAACAGTCCTGCGCTCAGAGGCTTTAGGAGTTGCGCCGCGGCAGTCTGAGCATGCTGGGGGCAGGGCCGGCTCAGAGGATCCTCCCCCCCCCCCCCCCCCCCCCCCCCCATGCGGGTGCCTGTTCGCCGAGCCCGAGGGGCACTAAGGGGGCGGAACTTCAGAAGCGAGCAGAGCACGGATTGGGTACAGAAAAAAACGTACGGGGTCTCTAGGGCTGTTTGGTGGGAACCAATCACGAGTCAAGAGGCATTACCAGGGCTGTGTTTGCGCAGGCGTTCTGGGGTATTCCCAGTTGCAATGCGCACGAAGGGGTGAAGCGTTGTAAGGAAGCGCTTTGTCCTTCTGTGCCTCGTGAGGAGGGTGGGAGGATCCAAGACGGGGTCTGAGGCGGATGGTGGGCGAGCCGTGAGGGCTGTACACGAAGGCACAGGTGCTGTGGGCATTGTGGTGGGGGCGCCGGGTGGTCCTGGTGAACCCCGTGACCCTGGTGACCCCAGCGACCCCGAAGGCCTGGGCAGTCCCGGAAGTCCCGGCACGGAGGGAGAGGCAGGCGCCGCTTCTGCTGGCGTGCCCCCGATGGAGCAGGCCCCCCACGCGCCAGGGCCTGATGGAGCTGCAGCACCGGCGGCTGGAGGTCCTGGGGGCCAACCGCTCCAGATGTATCCTCTTCGTGGAGCCCCTGTGGGCTGGACGGCACGGGGAGGGGCTGGAGGTGGTTTGATGGGGGACACAGGCAAGCGGGGTTGAAAGGGGAGCAGGAGGGCACTCTGGACGCCTGGAGGGTATCGGCGAGGGGTGGGCCTGTGCTGACAGAGGGTGGTGGTGGCGGCGGCGTGGGGGAAAACCAGCCTGAGGGGGATGAGGCGGTGGCGGCGGTGCTGTCCCGGGGCGGGGAGGGGGGGCCCGATGTGTATAGGGTGGGAGGCGCTGGACAGCCTGAGGGTCAGCCTGGCGGGGAAAGACAGGCCTCATGGAGGAGGAGGCCCGTGGCAGAGGCAAGATTGATACCGTGGATGGTTCCTTAACCATATACCTCCCCAGCGCCCTCACTGTACCTTTCCCATCGCCCGTGGAGGCGGAGATTGCCCACTGGTTCCTGACTTCACATGCTGAACCCCGAGGGCCAGTTCGGCAGGAGCTCGATGTGAACGGCAGCGTCCTGACTGTGTTAGTTCTAGAATATGGTCAGGGGAGAGGGTGGTGGCAAGTGGCCAGGGACGATGTGAGTTCAGGAGGAGCTGTAATGGAAACCGGGAAGGATTAAGCGTAAGGGAGGAGTGTGATGCTCTAGGACTGTTGGCTGTGTGAAGGGGCAGATGGGGGAACGTACCCCTCCGCCCCTCTGACTTGAATTTTACTTTTTCTTCCCTGTTAGCCGATTGACTGCTGAGGACCCTGGCCAACTCCAAATGTCCATCACCTCCTGTCTTGACCAGGTTTCCCGGGTGACTCGGACCATGCAGCGCGTTGTGCCTCCCTTTTTTGCTAAGCCGCAGCAGGATAAAGGGGGCTAAACCCAACTGCCTGTCCCGTTCGAGGCACCTCGCTAGGGCACTGATGCCTGCAGTGGTTGCCACTTTATGACTAGGGCCTAATCTTTTGCCTGTACTGGCCCGTGGGTGCTTGGGATTCATGTGTTTTGTTTGGTAGTTAAATGTTTAATAAATACAGAAAATAAAACAGCTGCTATTCTGTGTCTGAGTTTAATTTTAGCTTCTCCACCTCCTAATACTCTTGCCTCTGTTCTCACGTTGGAGGGGAGGTTCTGGGATTCAGATATTCAAGTAGTACAAGGCAACTGAAGACAATTTAGGAAATGGGAGAAATAATCGTGTCCTGTTATTCAGCACGAACTACTGTCAGCTACTAAGGAATATTTCCTTAGTTTTATAGTTGTACTTACACATTGATGTAGAACATCAGCATACTAAGTAAGATCTTGTGCCTTACTGGCCTTGGTTCACATCTGTGAAGAAAAGTGCTGGGACAATCGGTTAAGTGGGCCCCACTCCACCCTCTATACTCACCTATCATCTAAGACCTCATTCCCTGAGGTTCCCTGGGATTTCCAGGGCTCCTTCCTTTGTGTGGCTCTCTCTTGCATCATCTCTCCCCAGGATTTTTCCAGTTTATTATGCTGCTGCTTTCTTCCCTAAAGTCATGACAAGGGCCCTTGAGGAAAACAAAAAGGGGAAGTGGTCTCCCTCAGGTGGGGAGGAGAGATGAAGTAGATTATTCCCCGCCTTCCCCTGAAAGATGCCCTTATTTAATTAACAGCACAGTGGGGCTGCTTACGAGGCACCAGAGTGGCCGAGGAGGGGAATGGGCGAGGCCCCAGTGCAAGAGGTGAGTCTCTGGGAGGGAGAGAGGAGGAACAAAGTGTT
>NW_027398168.1:0-2321 GCF_003265705.2 Callorhinus ursinus
CCAGCAGGAGAAGAGAAATAATAAAGATCAGAGCAGAAATCAATGAACTAGAAACCAAAAGAACAGTAGAACAGATCAATGAAACTAGGAGCTGGTTCTTTGAAAGAATTAACAAGATTGATAAACCCCTGGCCAGACTGATCAAAAAGAAAAGAGAAATGACCCAAATCAACAAAATCATGAATGAAAGAGGAGAGATCACAACCAACACCAAAGAAATACAAAGAATTATAAGAACATATTATGAGCAACTCTATGCCAGCAAATTAGATAACCTGGAAGAAATGGGTGCATTCCCAGGGATGTATCAACTACCAAAATTGAACCAGGAAGAAATAGAAAACCTGAACAGACCTATAACCACTAAGGAAATTGAAGCAGTCATCAAAAATCTCCCAACAAACAAAAGCCCAGGGCCAGATGGTTTCCCAGGGGAATTCTACCAAACATTTAAAGAAGAATTAATACCTATTCTCCTGAAACTGTTCCAAAAAATAGAAATGGAAGGAAAACTTCCAAACTCATTTTATGAGGCCAGCATTACCTTGATCCCAAAACCAGACAAAAACCCCATCAAAAAGGAGAATTACAGACCAATATCCTTAATGAACATGGATGCAAAAATTCTCACCAAAATACTAACCAATAGGATTCAACAGTACATTAAAAGGATTATTCACCATGATCAAGTGGGATTTATCCCTGGGCTGCAAGGCTGGTTCAACATCCGCAAATCAATCAACGGGATACAATACATTAACAAAAGAAAGATCAAGAGTCATATGATCCTGTCAATAGATGCAGAAAAAGCATTTCACAAAGTATGGCATCCTTTCTTGTTCAAAACTCTTCAGAGTATAGGGATAGAGGGTACATACCTCAACATCATAAAAGCCATCTATGAAAAACTGACAGCGAATATCATTCTCAATGGGGAAAAGCTGAGAGCTTTTCCCCTAAGGTCAGGAACACGGCAGGGATGTCCACTCTCACCACTGCTATTCAACATAGTATTAGAAGTCCTAGCCACAGCAATCAGATAAAAGAAATCAAAGGCATCCAAATCGGCAAAGAGGAAGTCAAACTCTCACTCTTTGCAGATGATATGATACTGTATGTGGAAAACCCAAAAGACTCCACCCCAAAACTGCTAGAACTCATACAGGAATTCAGTCAAGTAGCAGGCTATAAAATCAATGCACAGAAATCAGTGGCATTCCTATACACCAACAACAAGACAGAAGAGAGACAAATCAAGGAGTCGATCCCATTCACAATTGCACCCAAAACCATAAGATACCTAGGAATAAATCTAACCAAAGAGGCAAAGGATCTGTACTCAGAAAACTATAAAATACTCATGAAAGAAATTGAAGAAGACACAAAGAAATGGAAAAACGTTCCATGCTCATGGATTGGAAGAACAAACATTGTGAAGACGTCAATGCTACCTCGAGCAATCTACACATTCAATGCAATTCCCATCAAAATACCATCCACTTTTTTCAAAGAAATGGAACAAATAATCCTAAAATTTGTATGGAACCAGAAGAGACCCCAAATAGCCAGAGGAATATTGAAAAAGAAAAGCAAAGCTGGCGGCATCACAATTCCAGACTTCCAGCTATATTAGAAAGCTGTCATCATCAAGACAGTATGGTACTGGCACAAAAACAGACACATAGATCAGTGGAACAGAATCGAGAGCCCAGAAATGGACCTTCAACTCTATGGTCAACTCATCTTTGACAAAGCAGGAAAGAATGTCCAATGGAAAAAAGACAGTCTCTTCAACAAATGGTGTTGGGAAAATTGGACAGCCACATGCAGAAGAATGAAACTGGGCCATTTCCTTACACCACACACAAAAATAGACTCCAAATGGTTGAAAGACCTAAACGTGAGACAGGAGTCCATCAAAATCCTAAAGGAGAACACAGGTAGCAACCTCTTCGACCTCAGCCACAGCAACTTCTTCCTAGAAATATTGCCAAAGGCAAGGGAAGCAAGGGCAAAAATGAACTCGTGGGATTTCATCAAGATAAAAAGCTGTTGCACAGCAAAAGAAACAGTCCACAAAACCAAAAGACAACCGACAGAATGGGAGAAGATATTTGCAAATGACATATCAGATAAAGGGCTAGTATCCAATATCTATAAAGAACTTATCAAACTCAACACCCAAAGAACAAATAATCCAATCAAGAAATGGGCAGAAGACATGAACAGTTTTCCAAAGAAGACATCCAAATGGCCAACAGGCACATGAAAAAGTGCTCAACATCGCTCGGCATCAGGGAAATCCAAATCAAAACCTCAAT
>NW_027398168.1:2421-13184 GCF_003265705.2 Callorhinus ursinus
CCACCTCACACCAGTCAGAATGGCTAGAATTAACAAGTCAGGAAACGACAGATGTTGGCGGGGATGTGGAGAAAGGGGAACCCTCCTACACCGTTGGTGGGAATGCAAGCTGGTGCAACCACTCTGGAAAACAGTATGGAGGTTCCTCAAACAGTTGAAAATAGAGCTACCATATGATCTAGCAATTGCACTACTGGGTATTTACCACAAAGATACAAATGTAGGGATCTGAAGGGGTACGTGCACCCCAATGTTTATAGCAGCAATGTCCACAATAGCCAAACTGTGGAAAGAGCCAAGATGTCCATCGACAGATGAATGGATAAAGAAGAGGTGGTATATATACACAATGGAATATTATGCAGCCATCAAAAGGAATGAGATCTTGCCATTTGCAACGACGTGGATGGAACTGGAGGGTGTTATGCTGAGTGAAATAAGTCAATCAGAGAAAGATATGTATCATATGACCTCACTGATATGAGGAATTTTTAACCTCGGGAAACAAACTGAGGGTTGCTGGAGTGGTGGGGGTGGGAGGGATGGGGTGGCTGGGTGACAGACATTGAGGAGGGTATGTGCTATGGTGAGCGCTGTGAATTGTGCAAGACTGTTGAATCACGGATCTGTACTTCTGAAACAAATAATGCAATATATGTTAAGAAAAAAAAGAAGAAGATAGCAGGAGGGGAAGAATGAAGGGGAGTAAGTCGCACGGGGAGACGAACCATGAGAGACGATGGACTCTGAAAAACAAACTGAGGTTTCTAGAGGGGAGGGGGTTGGGGGGATGGGTTAGCCTGGTGATGTGAATTAAAGAGGGCACATTCTGCATGGAGCACTGGGTGTTATGCAGAAACAATGAATCATGGAACACTACATCAAAAACTAATGATGTATGGTGATTAACATAAAAATTAAAAAATTTTAAAAAAATAGCTCTACAAAGTGGTATATAAACCCAAGGGACTAGTGACCTTGTGTATGTTGTAAGAGAATAAATGTGTCAGAGAAGGACTGGCAGAAGTTCAAAGAAACTAACCCCAGTGGGTCATTCCAGGAGAAAGAGGGATATATGTGCACCAATATTCCCTGGCCTCTGTAATCAAGAGGGTCCTAGTGCTGTCTTGCCTTGTGTTTCTGGCCCAGACACAGCCCAGACTCTGATCCAGGTGGAGATGGGGTTTTCATATTTCAGTGACCCACATGTGCACACAGTGGGAAACCTGTGTGACCCTCTCCCACATATGTGAAAACAGTCCTTGCTGCATAAATGATATCCTTTGATGACTTTTACTGGATCCTCTTGTGATAGTTTTGGTGGGGTTGGGGGACAGGAAAGGAGGCAAGGATGAGGCCAGGTGAGGGTGCTCCCTAGCAAGCCTGTGCAGTGGCCACGTGTTGTAATGGAACATGCCCCGGATGGAATTCAGAAATTCCTGTCTAATGTCTGCTCCTACCTGGCTGTGTGGTCTTGAGCAGATTTCTTCCCTCCTCCATGGGCCTCAGTCCCAATATAGAAGGGCCAAGCTCTGTGCCTGTGAAGGCCCTCGCCAGCCCTCCATTCCATGGTTCTATGACGTAATCTCCTGATAATCTAGGAGGAATCCCATATTGTCACTGGAATAATGGTTCAGGGGATCTCTGGCAAAAGTCTCAGAGCTGAGCCTGGAGCAGAGACACACAGACATGGGATCTAAAGGAGGGAACCTCTGTAGTGTCTTCTCAGACACAGAAGTGAGATTTCTCACTGGATACCAATATGCCTGTGCCCTCCATCTCCCAGGTGTCTGGCTTCTCACTTCCTCCTACTTCTCTTCCACAAAAAAGGAGGGACCCAGATTTTGACCTTGAGTGTCTATAGTTTCTGATCAAGGACAGCTCCCAGGATGTGAGGACACCTGGGCCCTGCCTTCAGGGAGCAACATGTCAAATTGGGTACTTCCCCTCTGGGTCTCCTGGTCAGAGTTGGGGTGCCACTGACTTGAAATCTTGGTTTGGTTCATGCACTCAGCGGCACAACTTCAAACATGTAACTCATGTCAGGATTCACTGATGCTGGTGCTATTAGGGACCTTAAGATAATCTAGTATATGGTTTCTGACTGTCCAGATGGTAAGTCCTGAAATTGAGCTAACCAGAGGATTGCAGAGAGCTTTTAAAGACCAGAAGGTCTTCCTAAGAAGAACAGCCCATTAGGCCAGATGACTCAGATATTGCTTTTTGTTGAGGCAGGGGCCAGACCCCATGACATGTTTTAGTCCCCTCCACCTCAGAGATGACATTATTCTGAATCTGTGATTCTGTATTCTGTGAATCCATGATTCTCTCTACCTATTACCCTGTGAGTCTACCAGACTATTATTGCATGAATCCATAGGTCTCTGTTTCTATGAGCTGTGTCCAAAGAGATAAGTGGGACCTTTTGGGGATAACCCTGTGACTCACCCTGGCACTTGTTCCAGTCATCTGACTTCTCCACACCTCAACTTCCCAGCCTATAAAATGGGTGGGGCACAGCCAACCCACGTGTTTTGGTGGCACATGGAAACAGTATCTCTCACCAGAGATATTAGTGCTGTCTGAAGATGTTATACGCATTAGTGACAGCATGGCCCCACAGAGTAGGAAGTGAGCCAATCAGAGCTCACGGATGGCACAAGGTGCACAGATTGGCTAATAGTAGGATGGCCATTGACCACATGGAGGAAGGAGGTTGGTTTAGGCTGTACTGTCAGTGGAAAGCACCCTCATTCATTCAATCATTCATTTATTGGTCTAATTAGTGTTCCCCAGGTCCTGTGCCAGATGATATACAGTGAATGTGTCCACAGTTATCAAGGCACAGAGATTATGGTCTAGTTGGAATAACTCCATGGACATTGAGGATACAAATACACTTCCTTTGTAGAATAAGCCCCTTACAATCATAGAATATCACAGCCAGGAGGGGCTTCATTGACTATTTTATGGTGGAAGAGAAAAAGCCTAGAGATAGAAGGGCACAGTGGGGGGTGCCTGGGTGGCTCAGTTGGTTAAGCAACTGCCTTCAGCTTAGGTCATGATCCTGGAGTCCCAGGATCGAGTCCCACATCGGGCTCCCTGCTCAGCAGGGAGTCTGCTTCTCCCTCTGACCCTCTTCCCTCTCGTGCTCTCTATCTCTCACTCTCTCTCTCTCAAATAAATAAATAAAATCTTAAAAAAAAAAAAGGGCACAGTGGGGCCACACTGTGAGGCAAAGGCAGAATCAGAACTAGGCTGAGTTCTCTTTGTGCCTTGAACTATCTCTATCTCGTTTTGTTGACATGCCTTAAAATGGTTGGCCTTCTACGACATTTTCTTCCCTTATAGCGTGAGGTTGTCCCATCCTACGTCTGAGATATAGGGACTTCTTAATGTCTGTGTCTGTTGGTTGGCTAAAAGCTATGGTTCCTAAAGCATCATGTATTTCAACACTAAAAACAGCATGTTGTGGCAGAAAAAAAAAATTGAAGAATAAATCTGTGTTCAAATTCTGGATTTACTACTTCTAGCTATGTGAGCTTGGGCAAGTTTGTTTTTTTATTTAAATTTAAGACACTATTATGGAGACTAAATGTGATGAGCTAACCCTGTGATATATATGACCCCAATAAAAGATCATTCTTGTCCCATTCCCATCATAAAACATCAGGCCTGGGTGCCAGCTGAGGTGGGACACAAGAGAACAGATAATGGAACAGCCTAAAACCACTTCCACCATCCCCTTTAGGACAGGACTGGTGGGTTTCACAGATGAAGCTATGGAGTGCTTCATCCAATACAGGAATGATGGGGGAAAGCAGGAAACTTTCTAAGTCTGGGACAGAATCTCTCCCTTGCTTTCTCCAATTTGTTCAGGGGCAGACCCTACAAGACCTGGCTTGAGCTAGGGAAGTGTGTGTGGACTAGTGGGGATTTGTCTTTGTTGAGGAAATTTGGGAGCTGTTTATGGTCCTGGAGAAATTGGGATCAGTTATGGACAAATGCAGAAGCATCTTTTCATTAGAGGTTATGGGGCCACCCTGGGGCCTGCACGAGCTGATATGAGGGAGTGGTAATTTGCAACCAAGGCTCAGCTCAGGATCAAGATACCTTTCTGCATTGGGCAACCTGACATGGATCAGTGAGAAGAGCGTGGGCTCTGAAACTAGACAGGCTTGGGTTCAAGTGATACTCCATTGCCTACCAATGGGACTACCTTGGTGAAATAGTTGGGCCTCTGGGTCTTAGTTTCCTTGTCAAAATAGGGCTAGCATAGCCTACCTCACAGGATGTGCTTAATACATATTATTCCCATTTCTTTTGCTGTATTTACTGCATTGAAGAAAGGGAAGGAGGCAGATATTCAAGGACAGTGCTATGTCCAGAAATAAAAGGCAACATGTTGTAGCAATAAAGACCATGGTTTATGAAAGTAGACTGCCTGCATGTGAATTCGAGCTTCTTACTTAATTGCTTTGTGAGAATGGGTAACTTCCTTAATCTTTAAGGGCCTCAGTTACAGGGGCATCTGTAAATGTACATCCCTTATGAACTGTTGGGCACATATGTAGCATTCAGTTAAATGTCAGATTCTACTATTATTGTTATCACACAGTGTTCATTTGGCTGGAATTCCCACTATGCTGGGTTCTTGGGGATCTAGGCCTGGTAGTAAGGTCTAGAAAGGTGAGGATGGGGAAGTTATGTGGCATGCAAAGCTGAAGATGTGGGTCATAGGGCATGAGAGGCTGAGGAGAGACAGCCTAGATATAGAGCCTGAGGTCTGAGATCATTAAGCACCCACCCAAATTAACAGAATAACCTGCCACTCCATGGAACTAACCTGGAGTTCTTGGGGGGCCTTGTTGCCATACGGAGGCAGAGACCACTAGGCCCAGCAACCCAGACTAGCAGGAGACACCATGGAGCCCCTCAGAAAGAATACACTATTTAGGCTGAGGAAATGCACCGTCTAGCTTTTGGCCCAGGGTATGAAAAATTGAGATGCCAACTATATTTTGAACAAGTCTTTGAAGAGTCAAGTGACCTAGAAACAGCTTCGTAGGTACAGATCTCATAGGCATCTCACCTCTCATAACTTCTAGAAAAAGAAGAACTGACTTGTTTCATGAAGAAGGCCAAAGGAATCATTTATCTCGTGTTCGGGAAAATTCAATGTCAAGCAGAGACATGCCTGGCCCCTGAGTGAAGAGCCAGGCATTCTGGGGAGGAATCTCACCAATGCAGTGCCAGCCCCAGTCCTCGTGACCTCTCCTGTTTCATTCAGATGCCATTAACTTGCCTCATTGCCACACTATAAAAGGCCTCCCCAGTGGCCGGCTCCTCAGATCCTTGGCTTCTCCCCACCTTGCTCCTGTCAGCAAAGAGGGTAAGTCTATGCCTGGGTTAGGGACACAAAAAGGAAGGAGAGGTGACACTGGGATGGGATGAGGACAGTCAGGACTAGGCATGAGTGTGGCTGCTGAAGGAGCTGGGGCAGAGTTGGTGGGAAGCACGGAGGCTGGGGCCTGAGGGGGAGAGGCAGAGGTATGGAACTGGAGCAGAGCTGTTGGTCCTGTGTGAGAAGGGTTCTTCAAAGAACCACCACTCTCCCCGCGTGCAGTTGTGCAGCCCTCTCATGGGTCCATTTATGGGGTGAAGTGATAGTCCAGCTGGCCTGAAGAGCAAATGGTGGAAACTCAAACTCCAGCCTTGTCAGGCTCTGTGAGGCTCAGCTTGAGACTCACAGTGGCTCCTGGTCTACTGATAAGAACTTGCTTTCCCTGGGTACTGCCTGGCCTGGCAGGAGGGAATAAGGAAGCCAGTCTTGAGAGAATTTGGCGATGAGGGGAAATCAGCTGGGAAGAAATTTCCCAAGGAGAATCAGCAATACAGGAACCAAAGTGAGTAATAAGAGAGGAAGCTTGGAGAACTGGGTGGAAACAGACATCACTCATTCCAGCACTTCATTTTCCACTGTGGAAACTGAGGCACACAGCCAGGCATAGGCACAAGAGCCAAGCAAGATCCCTGGCTCTGGGTCCAGCTTATGTCAGGTCTGAGTGCCTGTGACCTCAAAAAGTTCCTGCTTACAGACAATTCTATTCATATGTGATGCTGGGGTTTCCCTGGAAACCTTCTTAGTTCTGATGAGACCTTTCTTTTCAGATTTTGCAAAGCCACAGGAAGATGTGTGACCAGCAGAAGCAGCCACAGTTCCCCCCATCTTGTGTGAAAGGTTCAGGATTGGGAGCTGTACAGAGTACCAAATGTACCTCTGTGAAATGCCCAGCTCCATCCCAGACTCAAGCCTGTGTGAAATGCCCAGCTCCATGCCTGACTCAAACATATGTGAAATGTGTAACTCCTTGCCAGACTCAAACCTATGTGAAATGCCCAGCTCCATGCCCGACTCAAACCTATGTGAAATGCCAAGTTCCATGCCAGACTCAAACCTATGTGAAATATGCAATTCCTGGCCAGATGTATGTGAAATGCCCAGCTCCATCCTATCTGAAATGCCCAGCTCCTTGTCAGACATACATGAAGTGCCCAGCCCCCTGCCAGACCCAGGCATGCTATGGCCAGGGCCCTTCTCCCGGCCAGACCTACTACATTCAGGCTCCTGCAAGTAGCTCGACCACCTCATGCCATGTACCTGATCCATGCTCTGCACCCTGTTCCACCAGCTACTGCTGCCTGGCTCCCCGGACCTTCGGGGTGAGTCCCCTAAGACGCTGGGTCCAGCGACCCCACGACTGCAGCTCAGGATCATCCGGCTGCTGCGAAGATTCTGGGTGCTGCAGCTGTGGGGGCTGTGGTTCTGGGTGCTCCTGTTTGGGGATTATCCCCATGAGGTCCCGAGGTCCTGCATGCTGTGATCGTGAGGATGACTGCTGCTGTTAAATACAGAACAGCCCTGCTCTGGAACATTCAGCAGCCTCTGGTCCCCTCTCTGTATTCCCAGTGATGTAGAATCTCATTGCTTCACCACATACTTTGCTTCTCTATGAAGGCAGCCTGCCAGAGTTAGCACGCGCCACAAACTTTGGCAAGAATAAAGCTCTGAAAGCAATTCATAGAGATGTCCTGTCTTTTTGGTCCATATTTATGCTTTTCTATCAGAAACTCTTCCTCTCTTCTTCTTGCTTCTCAACAAGAGGAAGGTCTGCGTGGACCAAGCTGGTACAATCCCAGCCTGGGATCCCTGAGCATTCTAGAATGCCACTAATAAACTTCCCCATGCAAGTTAGCTAGAGATTTTAGGGTCAGGAGATGCTTTTTTCCTGTCCTCTGATGAGTGTGAGGAGAGGGTTTGGCTATGCTGAGGACTTCATGGTAGCATGATTGTTATATGTGAAGTCAGAGTTCAGCTTCCTGAATGTTGAAGGGTCTGTGAAATCAGATCTGTTCAGGTGCCTCATGATGATGCCCCTGCTTCTGTGGGAGGGGCTCTATGGATTCCATTTTCTCATCTGATGAGTTTGCCCCCCTGAGGCCCCAGAGTAAAGACCTGAGGGAAGGGGTGAGGACTCACCTGAGGCAGGTAGAAATTCTCCTTGTTAGCCAGGGAGACAGCCCTAGTAGTGAGGGAGAGGTTGCCAAGAGGAAGGTGAGCCTCTTGGCACAAGTGTCTGGGTCTGGGCCAGACTCCCTTCCTTATTAGCACTTCCTCTTCCATTACTTTGCTAACCCCAGGGGTTTGGGGTGGATTTTTATAGCTAGAGACTGTAAACTCACACAGTAAAAAAGAAATAGGTAGGGGTAAGTGCCATTCGAAGCAGGCCCCCAAGCCCTGGTGCATGAGCAGAGGAGGCAGCATGTTTGGTGAATAATGTAAATGAACATTCCAACAAAAACTGGGTACTTTGAGTTTGTTTCTAAGCAACCTCTTTCAGGTTACCCTGGGACACTTGTGGGAGTGTCATCTGGACTACTGTGCTGCCTTTGAACATCTAAGTCACCCATGATCCCCCAAATCACACTCCATCCCTGGAGCCAAATCCATTGCATCCAGATCACTGGGCATCATGATCTCCTGTACCACCGAGTGGCTCCGGCAATGTTGGAAGTCTATGTGCTGCTCCCTCAGCAATGAATCTGGGCATGCAATGCTTTTATATTTATTAATTAAAAATTAGGTAAGTAGCACGAGCTTTGTAAACATTTGAATAGTACAGTTGATGTTTGAACAATGCAGGGTAGGGGTGCCACCCCCCCCAGTCTAAAATCCACACTTTTGACTCCCCAGAAAGGTAACTATTTAATAGCCTACTGTTGACCAGAAGCCTTACTGATAACATAAATAATCAATTAACACATATTTTTATGTTATGTGTATTCTATCTATACTGTATTCTTATAATGAAGTGAGCTAGAGAAAAAGTATTAAGAAAATCATAAGACAGAGGGGGGGGAGCAAGATGGCGGAGGAGTAGGAGACCTAGATTTCGTCTGGTCTCAGGAATTCAGCTGAATAGGGATCAAACCATTCTGAACACCTATGAACGCAACAGGAGATCAAAGAGGAGAGTAGCAACAACTATCTGAACAGAGAAGCGACCACTTACTGGAAGGTAGGACGTGCAGAGAAGTGAATCTGAGGCGATATTCGGGAGGATAGACGGTGGGGGAGGGGCCTCCGCCGGCCGCTTCTGGCAAGTGATAGAGCCGCGGAGCACAAAATCGGAACTGTTAGAAATCGGCTCCGCTGAGGGACACCGCTGCAGTGGCTAAGCTGGAGGTGGAATCCTCCCAGGACAGTGGGGTCTCAGGACCCTTGGGGTCACAGAAAGACCGGGGGAGCCTGAGTGCGCCAGAGCTCCCAGGTATCGGAGCGGGGAAGCCGGCTGCAGAGACGGAGCTGAGGCGCGGGCTTTCAGCTTCGGGTTGCCATAAACTGTGATCCGCGGCCCAGTCGGGCCACTGCTCCTGCAGCAGGGACCCAACAAGCGGCAGATCCGGGGAGACTCCCCTTCCTTCCCGGGGAGGAGTGGCTCAGAAACGCACCGCAGGGATCTGCTGGGTTTGGAGACTCCACACGGGGTCGGGTGCCAGAGATAGAAATGCTCGGTCACAGGCCAGGTGAGCACGGAGTGCGGCCGGAGACCGGGGACAAAGGAGTGACTGCTTTTCTCTGGGGGCACACTGAGGAGCGGGGCCCTGAGTTCTCAGCTCCTCCGGGTGGAGATTGGGAGGCTACCATTTTTGCCCTGGTCCTCCAAGGCTGTACGGAGAGCTTGCAGGAAACAAAAGCTCCTGAGATCAAACCCGAGTGGCTTGCTTAACCCGGACGACAAGGGCGGGGCAATTCAGCCTCCGGCAAAGACATTTGGAAACCGCAGCAACAGGTCTCTCCCCCAGAAGATCAGCACGAACAGCCAGCAAGCCAAGACCAAGTTTACCGATCAAGGAGAACGGGAGAACTCCAGCGCTAGGGGAATACTGCACATAGAATTCATGGCTTTTTTTTACCATGATTCATTAGTTCATCAAAGTTAATTTTTGTTAACTGTTTTTTTTTCTTTTTCCATTTTTCAAGCAACATCTTATCAATCTCTTTAAAAAAAAAACATTTTTTATTTTTCATTTTTAGAGTCATATTTTATCCCTTCATAGTAGTTACCCTTATTTTTGGCATATATATATAAGTTGTTCTCTCTTTAAAATTTTGAGATACAGTTTCTTCTAACAGATAAAAATATACCCTAAATCACTAGTGTATGGCTCTGTTCTAGTCTCCTTCCTGATCACATTCTCTCCCTTTTTTCTTTTTTTTTTTAAATCTTCTTTCTTTTTTCAAATAACTTCTTATCTTATCAAGTCCTTTTATAAAATCTTTTATAATTTTCATCTTTACAGTCATCTTCTATCGCTTCATTGTATCAACCCTTGTTTTGTACATATATGTCTTTCTTCCTTTAAAATTTTAGGAGGCACTTTTTTCTAACAGACCAAAATACGCCCAAAATCTAGTGTGTGCCACTGATCTACACACTAGCCTGATCATATTTGATCACATCCTGCTTTTTTTGTATTGTTCTGTTTTTGTTTTTATCTTTTTTTTCTTTTTTTTTTCTCTTTCTTTTTTCTTTCTTTCCCTTTCTTTTCCCCTGGTTTCTGATTTGTATACAATATATTTGCTGGGGACGTTGTAAACCTGTTAGCATTTTGTTCTCTCATTCATCTATTCTCCTCTGGACAAAATGACAAGACGAAAAAAATCTCATTCATCGATTCTCCTCTGGACAAAATGACAAGACGAAGCAAAAAGAACAAGAGGTAGTACCATCAACCAGGGACCTACTCAATATGGATATTAGTACGATGTCAGACCTAGAGTTCAGAATCATGACTCTAAAGAAACTAGCTGGGCTTGAAAAAGGCGTGGAAGTTATTAGAGAAACCCTTTCTGGAGAAATAAAAGAACTGAAATCTAACCAAGTCGAAAGCAAAAAGGCTATTGATGAGGTGCAATCAAAAATGGAGGCACTAACTGCTAGGATAAATGAGGCAGAAGAGAGAATCAGTGATATAGAAGACCAAATGATGGAAAATAAAGAGGCTGAGAAAAAGAGGGAGAAACAACTACAGGATCACGAGGGCAGAATTCGAGAGATAAGTGATACGATAAGACGAAACAACATTAGAATAATTGGGATCCCAGAAGAAGAAGAAAGAGAGAGAGGGGCAGAAGGTATATTGGAGCAAACAATAGCAGAGAACTTCCCTAATGTGGGGAAGGAAACAGGCATCAAAAT
>NW_027398169.1:0-2321 GCF_003265705.2 Callorhinus ursinus
CCAGCAGGAGAAGAGAAATAATAAAGATCAGAGCAGAAATCAATGAACTAGAAACCAAAAGAACAGTAGAACAGATCAATGAAACTAGGAGCTGGTTCTTTGAAAGAATTAACAAGATTGATAAACCCCTGGCCAGACTGATCAAAAAGAAAAGAGAAATGACCCAAATCAACAAAATCATGAATGAAAGAGGAGAGATCACAACCAACACCAAAGAAATACAAAGAATTATAAGAACATATTATGAGCAACTCTATGCCAGCAAATTAGATAACCTGGAAGAAATGGGTGCATTCCCAGGGATGTATCAACTACCAAAATTGAACCAGGAAGAAATAGAAAACCTGAACAGACCTATAACCACTAAGGAAATTGAAGCAGTCATCAAAAATCTCCCAACAAACAAAAGCCCAGGGCCAGATGGTTTCCCAGGGGAATTCTACCAAACATTTAAAGAAGAATTAATACCTATTCTCCTGAAACTGTTCCAAAAAATAGAAATGGAAGGAAAACTTCCAAACTCATTTTATGAGGCCAGCATTACCTTGATCCCAAAACCAGACAAAAACCCCATCAAAAAGGAGAATTACAGACCAATATCCTTAATGAACATGGATGCAAAAATTCTCACCAAAATACTAACCAATAGGATTCAACAGTACATTAAAAGGATTATTCACCATGATCAAGTGGGATTTATCCCTGGGCTGCAAGGCTGGTTCAACATCCGCAAATCAATCAACGGGATACAATACATTAACAAAAGAAAGATCAAGAGTCATATGATCCTGTCAATAGATGCAGAAAAAGCATTTCACAAAGTATGGCATCCTTTCTTGTTCAAAACTCTTCAGAGTATAGGGATAGAGGGTACATACCTCAACATCATAAAAGCCATCTATGAAAAACTGACAGCGAATATCATTCTCAATGGGGAAAAGCTGAGAGCTTTTCCCCTAAGGTCAGGAACACGGCAGGGATGTCCACTCTCACCACTGCTATTCAACATAGTATTAGAAGTCCTAGCCACAGCAATCAGATAAAAGAAATCAAAGGCATCCAAATCGGCAAAGAGGAAGTCAAACTCTCACTCTTTGCAGATGATATGATACTGTATGTGGAAAACCCAAAAGACTCCACCCCAAAACTGCTAGAACTCATACAGGAATTCAGTCAAGTAGCAGGCTATAAAATCAATGCACAGAAATCAGTGGCATTCCTATACACCAACAACAAGACAGAAGAGAGACAAATCAAGGAGTCGATCCCATTCACAATTGCACCCAAAACCATAAGATACCTAGGAATAAATCTAACCAAAGAGGCAAAGGATCTGTACTCAGAAAACTATAAAATACTCATGAAAGAAATTGAAGAAGACACAAAGAAATGGAAAAACGTTCCATGCTCATGGATTGGAAGAACAAACATTGTGAAGACGTCAATGCTACCTCGAGCAATCTACACATTCAATGCAATTCCCATCAAAATACCATCCACTTTTTTCAAAGAAATGGAACAAATAATCCTAAAATTTGTATGGAACCAGAAGAGACCCCAAATAGCCAGAGGAATATTGAAAAAGAAAAGCAAAGCTGGCGGCATCACAATTCCAGACTTCCAGCTATATTAGAAAGCTGTCATCATCAAGACAGTATGGTACTGGCACAAAAACAGACACATAGATCAGTGGAACAGAATCGAGAGCCCAGAAATGGACCTTCAACTCTATGGTCAACTCATCTTTGACAAAGCAGGAAAGAATGTCCAATGGAAAAAAGACAGTCTCTTCAACAAATGGTGTTGGGAAAATTGGACAGCCACATGCAGAAGAATGAAACTGGGCCATTTCCTTACACCACACACAAAAATAGACTCCAAATGGTTGAAAGACCTAAACGTGAGACAGGAGTCCATCAAAATCCTAAAGGAGAACACAGGTAGCAACCTCTTCGACCTCAGCCACAGCAACTTCTTCCTAGAAATATTGCCAAAGGCAAGGGAAGCAAGGGCAAAAATGAACTCGTGGGATTTCATCAAGATAAAAAGCTGTTGCACAGCAAAAGAAACAGTCCACAAAACCAAAAGACAACCGACAGAATGGGAGAAGATATTTGCAAATGACATATCAGATAAAGGGCTAGTATCCAATATCTATAAAGAACTTATCAAACTCAACACCCAAAGAACAAATAATCCAATCAAGAAATGGGCAGAAGACATGAACAGTTTTCCAAAGAAGACATCCAAATGGCCAACAGGCACATGAAAAAGTGCTCAACATCGCTCGGCATCAGGGAAATCCAAATCAAAACCTCAAT